>NC_069502.1:1009830397-1009885397 GCF_027579735.1 Bombina bombina
TCCTTCCTATTGTAAATGGAAAACATCTAAGTAGTTGATCATTTGGATAAGCAAACAGATAAGCTAGGGGTACCGGGTAAGTATTTTATCATGTAGCTTTTATCAATTAAATGCAACTGCAATTATCGGAGAGACAACAGAGTTTAATTGTTTTGATAAGATTAATTTAGAATAAATAACCCCAAAATCTGATAGAGAAATATTAACCAGTAATTTTAAGACTTGCAGAAATACAAAACAAAATGAAATCAGATCATACAGTCTTTAAGTAGTTTATAATTATTCTTTATGTTTTACATAATTTACTTTCACTTGTGAGCAAGTCCTGGGAATGGGAATATCAAACACTGATTCGCAGGTCAAACAGAGAAGAAAGTCAGATGCAAAAAAGGCTATATTTATATTTCCAAAATTTCTAAATGTATCATATATAAATAAATAAATATATATATATATATATATATATATATATATATAAACACACACACACACACATATATATATATATATATATATATATATATATATATATATATATATATATATATATATATATATATATATATATATAAATGTATAAGTAAATATATAAACACACACACATATATATAAATGGCTTGCATATATGTTAGTATAGGCCCATTCATTCATGACTTTGCAAGGTTTGGTTAATGCAGCAGCCTTTGTCATGGTTACAGTAATAGACAATATAGTTTTATCCAGCGTAAGAAAAACTCAGCTTTGCTCACAGTTGAGTTCTGGCACTCCCCGCAGATCGAAGCGTCCTGCTGATCGATTATTTGATAATTGATTTTTACTCTAACCAATACAAGGCTGGCTTTCCCAGTCTGGAAGTTGATTGGATGAGACCTCCTCTGCTGCTGCCTACCGAGATTTGGGTTAGCTCACTTTACAGCATGCGGAGGGGGATTCCAACTGCTAGTTTCTGAATATTAAAATAGTCTGCATCTTCCCAACCATAATATTTGTACATATTCGTTATTTTATTTCCATCTAAAACTAATAATAATGACGTATAATAATATGCGCACTCAATACCAGCAGTAATCAAGACACTTTTTAGATCCTTGAAATAAAAGTTACAATATTATATTAATATTTACACACCCACTTGCTATATACAATAGAAGTTACATAGCTACATTTAAAAGGGGTGGATAAAAAGATTCAATATTCATGTAAAATAAACTTATAAATGGACAAATAAGAATAAAGTGATGGGTGATAATTTAATTACCAGTTTTTCATGGATTACTCATGGAAATGCCAGACAGCTCTATATGAGCACAAAGTGTAATGTAGCAATGATAAATACATTCGCATGAATATAGTGGCTGTATAATGGCAATAACATGAGAGCTCGGGCTGCAGGTTTATTGCATCCTCCCTTACGTTATAACTCAGCTGCGCTAAGAGAGTGCACGGAACATACTGTATACTGCAGCCTGAAATAGTTGTTCTTTTTGAAGTGATATTATTGGATTGAGAGCAGCGTTTGTGCTCCCTGGGATGTCCTCCCCTCCTCTCTCCCTCCCCTTCCCATGCGAGCTAGTTGATGCAGCCCATTGCATTGTGTAAGACGCGACCTGTTATGGCCACCACTACTTCCGGGTTCCAGCATTCTGGTCCAAACCCAGCTCTCCGCCTGTGCAACACACACTTTACACGCGCACCAGGGCTGGGAGCGAGCAGCAGCGGCCGGGGCTGCTATAAGGCGAACTCAGACATTTTCTTTCTACAGCTCCGTTGCACAGCTCTTTACTAACAGGGAACTCACAGAGGCTGGGAACAAAATTCCAAGAGGCTGAAGGATCAAGACTGACTGAAGGAAGAGAGAGCCTGGGTCTTACAGCATTTTTGCATCTGGACACTATTTTCAGGGGTTTTGACCGGTGCAAAGCGAACAGTGGATCATCATTCATTCACCACCTTGACAAGCTCGCCTATGATTGACAGCTTAAGTGGCAGAAAGCCATGAGACTTTGGTAGCTGGCTCCGAGGGGCACTTTTTAACTGATTTTGGGGTAAACTGGGGAATATTTTACTTTCTCCCATGTTTTTGGAGAGTTTATATTTTGCAGTTCAAGCTGAAGATTTGGTTTAAATTATCACAACACTGGAAACTTTTAAAGAAAGGATTTTCCACACATTTCTTTTTTTATCTTTTTTTTTTTTTGGTGGAATTGCGTAATTGTTTCTGTTCCACACTGGCCTTAAATAGGATATATTTGAAGCTGAAGTAGGAAGGAGTTAGGAAGGCCAATGGCTCAAAGGGTATGTATTGCAAACATTTCCTAAACTTAACTAGCTTGTACTGTGTTACTGAAACGTGGCTCTTACAGGCTGTGAGAAAACTTTTTCCATTGAATAAATTGCTGTTTTACAGTTTGTTTTTTAGAGCCATAAGGATTTATGAATGAATATCGATATATATATATATATATATATATATATATATATATTGTGTGTGTGTACATGCATACATATAAATATATATATATATATATATATATATATATATATATATATATATATATATATATATATATATATATATATATATATATATATATATCTCAAACATGAATATTAACTCAATTGATCAACTGTCATCTACTATTAAGTACTTTTTGCATCGTTGCACATATATTCGTGTGTGTGTATATATATATATATATATGTGTGTATATATATATATATATATATATATACATATATACATACACATATGCCTTAATATATGCGTTTCTATGAAAAGTAAAATAAACTATTTACTGTTGACAGCAGGTATAACAAAACAATTCGAGTTATATAAAATGTTTGTTTTTGTGGATCAAACTTAGATTGGATGTAAAGAAAGATCTAATACCTCTCTCTCCTGGATCTGCCTTTTCAATGATGTTGTATTCCAAATACAGAAGTAATCTTTAATTACTGCCAATTATTCTGGATATATGCACATAATCAGAAACCTTACAATAATTTAAAGCCATTAAACTTTGCATAATACAAGTACTACAGAGAAAGTTTTGCTAACACTTAAGTTAGTGCTAAGCAAGTGTTTCTACAAATACAAGTATTTACAACTATCCACTTTTACTGTTCATGTATTCAGTTCACTAAAAGATTATATTTTCATCATTATCTTTCATTTATTTGAATGCAATAAAATGAAAGTGTATCAAAAATATATAATTAAATGCATTAATTGATCATTAATAAAACATTCTATTTATCTCTTCAATATATTTAGTTAAGTAAAAGTGAACTGTAATTCACATTATTAGTCAAACCATATCTGTAGTCATTATATCCGTATACATATTATATACATTATTATTTTTAGAAATCTTCTGAAAATTCAGTATTTAGATAACTTATTTATATCCTAAAAAAACAACAAAAAACGACCAACTGGAAGCAACATGCTAAATTCACATGCTTGTTATAATTGCCCTCATTTAAACATTTTGGCATATGGTTATTGAATTAAGCAAACCCTTCTCGGCTTCATTTTCAGCATGATTTCCCAACTGTCACATCTAAAATATTGTCAGTTATTCTGATTTGCATTGGATTTTTTTTCCATCTGAACAGTCTAAAAGGAATAGCTAATGAAATAAAATGCTAATCTTCCAAGACTGGGCGAATAAATGTTACAAGGGAAATGATCCAAAAAGACACCATTATGGGAGAATTGTGTCCTTTGGAAGAGATGAAGTCAGCTGGAGACCCCAAGGAAAAGCCCCAGTGGTCTAAGTGTTTGCAGTTAGCTGACCTTGTCTTTCTGTCTGTTATGCAGTACGACGAGTTGCCCCATTACGGTGGGATGGATGGAGTAGGGATCCCCAGCACCATGTATGGGGATCCCCATGCTGCGAGGTCTATGCAGCCGGTTCACCATCTGAATCACGGTCCTCCGCTGCACTCCCACCAATACCCGCACACGGCCCATACCAACGCTATGCCCAGCATGGGCTCCTCTGTCAATGACGCTTTAAAGAGAGATAAAGATTCCATTTATGGGTAGGTACAACTGGCATCAGCTTTAGTATTAAACATCACACCTTGTACCCCCTTATTACAGAATGATCCCCCCTGATGTCCCCTTATTGTACTGTATTTACTGAGTCAGCCCAATCAGTAGGGAACGTTCTGCCTCATTTAAATCAGATTCTCAACTGGTTAAACAGATTATCGCTTATCTTATAAATACCCATATTTTCCTAGAACAATGATGATTAGTTTTCCCACTGTGATAGAAACTGTGTAGCAAAATGAATGGTAAAAACAAAAACAAAAAAGTTAGTGTGAACTTTGTTTCTCATGTTTCCTCAATTATATTTGCTTAATGCAAAATTATTTTGTATATATAAATAGCTGTGAGCACAAATCTACTTGTAGACATTATCTTGCTACTTTGTGAGGGGACTTAGAATTATTGTAACAAAAAGTGTAAAATAGAACGTTGTGTTTTATATGGAAGGTAAGAAGAAATCATCACCAAAGCTGCAGAAAATACACTAGAACATAAAAAGTTGAAGGCATTACATTATATTTTAATATTTGCATTAATGAGTATAATTAATAACTAAATATGTGTGTGTATATATATAAAAATATATATAGATACATACATACACACATTTATTTATATACATAATTATTTTATTATTCATATATATATATATATATATATATATATACATACATATAAATAAATAAAACCTACATACACACATTTACATACCTAATTAAATATTGACATCTATAATCCCTATCCCCTGGAGTTTTTAATGTAGACTTGGCCCTATAGGCACAGCTAGGTTGAAGAGCATTTCTCTTTACTAATAACTCACTGTATGTGGAGTGAAACCACTTGAATAAAGCAGAATAGTACGCACTAGTAATTGTGAAAACAACTGTAATCTTCCTAATTTGTTGCATGAAATCCCTGATCTTTTCAGTGGTGAAGTTTCTTTAAACACCTTTGTTTGGGGATAAAATAACAGAGCTGCAATAACTAGAAAATAGAACTTTCGCTGCTGTAAAACAGAATTTGCACCCAGTTTGATTTAGGCAGAGGAAGGTTACAGTTTACCAAACGAATTAGAATAAATTACCTTTCGCTGTTTTAATTAAGTTAGAAGGTTAATGTAACTCTCCTTCCTCTTTGAGAGAGAAGCATATTTAGCCGCATTAAAATATTAAAAGATTTACACCACTTCAGAGATTTACGGCGCTTCAGTATTATTATTACATTGTAAAATGAGATGACCTAAAATTACCAGTTTAAGTAACTTTTTTTGTACTATTTTATCTCCCAATCAGAATACAAGTGTGCCCTTTACACTAGGGTTTAGGATCATCTGATCACTGGCACTGGGCACATAATAAGCTGATTTAACAGTGAATATTTTAATAATTACCCTAAATGAAGTCCCACTCTGAATGTGCATAAAATGTGTCTATTTCAGTTGCAAGAACAAAACAAGGCAGGGAAGTTTTGACTTGTAATATAATGTTGCTGCTCACACTGCCCATGGCCTGCTGTGTTTGTGCCCTGGTGATTTTGTGATAGCACAGCATTTAATTGGAGGGCAGGGGGGGGCATCTGTCCTGTGATCATGTGGTCTAAGCTTCCCCCTGACTTGTTTTTTCTGATGTCTGATTTATGTTTATTATATATGTTGTTTGTGACTGTTGTGTTTCTCTTGCAGACACCCCCTGTTCCCACTCTTAGCACTGATTTTTGAAAAATGTGAATTAGCTACTTGTACTCCCCGGGAGCCTGGGGTAGCTGGCGGTGATGTGTGCTCCTCCGAGTCTTTCAATGAAGACATAGCAGTGTTCGCCAAACAGGTCAGCCAAACAATGCAGCAACAACACACAAACACTGCAAACTTAGCACCGCCACAGCCTGATGTTGTACTGATCCCTGTATACAGCCCTTGGTTACTCCTAAAACTTGCATGTGTGTATATATATATTTTATATATATATGTCATTTTTTATATAGTTTTAAGTACTAAATACAGCAGCTAGTGGCTGCACAAATAATTATATAAGGGACCAGGCAGTTTAATGAAGCACAAATAATGACGCCTGTGATTATTGCATCTATATTTCAAGTGTGTTTATTTCCCTATCTGGCTTCAGATTCGAGCAGAAAAGCCCCTGTTTTCTTCAAATCCGGAATTGGATAATTTGGTAAGAGGTGACAATCTTATTATTATTTTTTTATTTTTTTTTAAACTCTGCTTTTATGTTAATGTTTGTTTTCCCTTTTTAGTTATTTGCCTATTTATTTTGCATGGTGCTCTTAATTACAAGTAATACAGTGTAACAATTTGGGTTAAGTAAATTACACAGTGATCAGGAGGGATATTCAGAGCACTTGGTAAATGAGATGCTTTTTTTGTTTTATGGCCCGCAGTAAGTGACTTCAGTAATCAGCTTCTTGGTTTATTTAGGGTTGTCAAAGCCTTTCGTCTTCTCTTTGCTATCACATCCCTCAGAGTTGTAGACAACAGATTGGAAATACATCAAAAGCCCCCTACTATTTAGGGGTTTTAATGGAATTAAAAAAATAATAATAACACGGATAGTCAGAATTACTACACCCTTTTGCCATTTGTATATTTTTACAATGTATTATACAACAGTCAAATTTATTTTTGTGACTGCAAATTCTGCAATCATTTTTTATAGTACTTTGCTTAAATTGTTAAAAAGTTGTTCAGAACAAAGATGAAGTAGGATTTCAATGTCCTAAAACCTGAATTTCTTACTTGGGTAAATTATGGAGACAAAAAAAAATATATAAATATATATATATATATTATTTTTATCTTTGCAGATGATCCAAGCCATACAAGTATTAAGGTTTCATCTACTGGAGTTAGAAAAGGTAATTTATTCTTTACACTGTTATATTTTTTTAGTATCTAAAGTTATAGCTTATGGGGAATTTGCATAAATGTCTTTCTTTCGGGTCCCATGTAATTAGTGTGAAGACCAATCTTGGAAGCTATTTCTCTTCGCAGTTTAATTGCGATTGTAGCTACTAAAACCAAGATCTCCAACGCCCTGGCCTAGTGCTTTATACTTATCTAGCAATGCACAATTTGCTATAGCTTCACATAGAACCTGATGTTATTCATATATTTAACATGATATGCAATGTTGGATTTGTTTTATTTATTCTGTGTGTGTGATGTGTGTATATTTTTTAGTAGCATAGTTTTGTTTTATAGGCATAAAATTAAAAAAAATGAAGTGATCGGAGGTGAAATTCAGGGCATTTATTGTTCTGTAAGGTTTTGCAGAGACAAAGCCAGACTGCTTTATCTGCTGCTTCTGCTCTCTGGGACTATTCTTCAATGCTGAAGGGGGAAGAGGCAGGATAATGTTATTTTACAGGCTGTTTTGCATTTGAGCAATAAAAGGGATTGCAGTTTGATGCCAGCCATAAAAGTTGCATGCAGGCTTAGATACTTTTTTATTTATTCCATTTCTGTTTGGATTTAAATATTAAAACACTTTAAGGCTCCCAAGTATGATGTTCCTGCACTAACTAAATACACCACTTTAGCTTTGCTGTTTTTAAAATATTTATTTATTTTATTATTATTATAACCGAATTAAATAAGTACTGATGTCTCTATGAATATACATCAGTTAACCACTAAATTACTGTACATATTACTAAAGTCTATTCTTTTGCAAACGTTAACTTTGGAATTCTGTAAAGAATTCAGTTGTATTCTAAGCTTATGAGGCTGTACTACAGTATGTCTCTATGCCTTCAGCAGAACCTACAAGGTTTTTCTTTTCATGATCTAACTAGAAGAAATTAAATAGTTTGCTTTAAATGTCACCCATGCAGGTCATCTCTCTAATGGTCACAGCCCCAGGAGCAGATGAATTTAGCACGGGTGTTGAATATGTTGTAGCCTGTGAATCATCTTGTCAGTGTCAATTTTCTAGGATATCTCTATTTTAGCAGAAATGAAAGTTATTCCTAATTCCGGATGCGTGTGAGGGTCTCTGGGGATAATTGCAATGTATAGCCATGTTTGGGATCTTTCTGTGCCACCACTAGACCCTTGATTGCTCTTGTCAATTGTGTTTATCTGCCCCTGATTATTGTTTCATTTCTGCCGTTGTAACGCCCGCGGTGCAGGTACACGAATTGTGTGACAACTTCTGCCACCGGTATATTAGCTGCTTGAAAGGGAAAATGCCCATCGACCTGGTGATAGAAGACAGGGAAGGTGGATCCAAGTCAGATAGTGAAGACATGAGCAGACCAGCAAATCTCACAGATCAGGTAAGGAAATGCATTGTTATATTAACTTCATTGGTATGCACAGCGTACTCTGGGTCATTTCTATTATTTGCATATGATTAAGTCCCTTTTAGATACATTTCCATCGAAATGAACAATTTTGAATAATGTGCCTATTATTGCTTCATTAAGCCTTGCTCTTGGATTCGACCTGGCTAGATGAGCTTGTAAAAGCACTGCCAGCCAACTTGACCTGCTTTTGGGTGGCTTTTAGTTTTGCCTGTTTTGAATTCTCCCTTATTATATTTCTAATCCTATATCCTTGTAACAGCTCTCTAGATAGGCTTATAAATTCAATAAACATGTATCACCTAATATATAAATATATATATATGTGTGTGTGTATATATATATATATATATATATATATATATATATATATATATATATATATGTGTGTGTGTGTGTGTGTGTGTATATATATACGTATTATTTGCTAGGTATTCTTCCATCGTTTCTATATGTTGATTTTTATTATTTATAATAATAAATATAATGGCCAGTCTTGGTGGTCTAATAACTAACACACAGAAGGGCTGAAATGAAGCAAACGCCGGGCTATTTTCTTGCTGTCTGTACGGTTCATTAGTCTGTCTTGTCAGTTTCCCTTGGCCGAGCGCATTCAGACCTCACTGCACATTGCTTTGTGCACAGGCTGCTTTGAGAAAGCGCGCCCATTTCCAACGCCTCGCTCCAAATGCTAGAGGTTAAAAATATCAAATAATAACAATTATTTTATCGCAACTTATATATATGATTCCCTCATTTTGCTATGTAGCGCAGTGAATAAAACTAGGGTGTTATTGTATAGGTTAACGCGCCGTTTGAGGCGCTTTTGACGTTTTGGTTGTTGGCTGATTGAGAGTGTTGGCAATGACTGAGTTAGAACCGCGGCGCAAGAAGCGGAAGGATCTGCACTCTAGACGCGGAAGGATCAGGGGCATAAAGTCCTCATGTTATTTAAACAAATAAATTGCTGATACCTAAACAACGCTAAATACTATGCTCCGCTTTTAACCCCCTGTTTTCTCGTACATTGTATCCCTAAGTAAAAAGCAAATGGTTGAGCATACTTTGTGTTGAAGGTTTGTAGAATTATTGGAAAATGACCCGTGAGGGGTTGTGTTATGTAGGGTGAACAGCGTTGTCTCCAAGGAGTCAGCAATGAAAGAGCCCGTGTGGTGTCAAAAAGTTATTGGTTAAAGGGCAGTCGGGGTTAAAAACATCGGTTTGTTATCTGACATTGGTTTTTGTAAGACGTTGGTTCATAGTTATGATTATCTAGGGAAAACGTCAAAAATGTGTGAACATGTATGTTGTGCTTAATCATTAACCCTATATAATTGACCTATAAATCGGTAATTTACCGCGTGGACGGTATTCTTAAAGTTCAGGTCAATTACTAATATATTATAAGTATGGAAATTATATTTTAAAACTTAATATGTGGGGTTTTGATTTAAAGTGCACAATTAATTGAATTAATGACGTTGTATTTATATTTGTAACCAGTTATAACAAGTTTATAAGCCAATTTACCCAATTATTTACACAAATATGTTATATTAATTATCATTGTTAATGTTTTCCCATGGAAAAGGGATACTCATAAATGGAATAATTTTTAGTGATAAGGCATGGGAGTGGTTAAATTATACCTGTAAGATCATTTTAAAAATTCACATTGTTTTTAAAAAGGTTATAAAATGTTGATTGCTAAGTAATTAGGTTTGTTTTAAGTAAAAGGTGATACATGATCTGTTTGGAAAAATACCTTGTGTGCTTTATGTCTGTAATTTTATTTTTGGCATATTATTTTTATAGGATGCCAAATTATTTCACCTGAGTTTTTTTTTACCTTCCTACCATGTGATCTAATTTGACTTATTGAAGTTTTTTTCTTTCTTAAATCTTGTGCTGTTTTATCCATGGTGCAAAAACAGGTAAAAGAAACACTTTGATGAATGGCTTGCCGGCTTGATTCAGGGTGTAATCAGAGTCTTCTCTTGGGGATTACTTTCTAGTCACACAAGGCATAGCCAAACATGCTGGTTTCCACTTAGCTCTGTTATCCCTTTCAGCACCTGGGGGGGGGGGGGGGGCAGCCTTGCCAGGGTTAACTATTTTATGCTCTATTTTTACATGTTCGTATATGTGTGGTGTCAATTTTGTGACTGGTTTATCACCTGTTTACTTATTGCGCAAGTTAAACCAATATTTTACAAAGTATGATATCCATATTTTAAAGGGCTTTTTTTGTGTTGGTCTTTTGATCAATGTAATGGTAAATACTTCTGTTGATACCTGATGTTTTGTTTCCATCATTGCTTAGATATGTGAGTTTCCTAGATTACTTTCTTTGCATGCCTGGCTGTGTGACCTGTAAAAAGTGAGCAGGCCTGGCAAGCGTACTTTTAAATATACATCTTTATATCCAAGGAGCTCCTAGGGAAACATAGGCCTGTACTGCTGGACAAAAATTGCAATCCAACAAGTCTAGCTAGAAATTGGGTTTTTAAAAGCTCAGGAGTACTGGGTACATAAAGCTATTTGAGCAAATTACATGAATAGCTCAGGGGCTCAAATGAAATCAACACTTTAATTGCCTCCAAAATGAAGATTTATGCTCCATTTTCCCAAGGAATCGTTATTTGGTTGAAACGTGATCTACAAAATAAGAAACTAACCTGTTCTAAAAATGAATTAGAAATATAAACAGTTTTTAAAACATTGGCAATGTTTTGTGTAAAACAGAACAACAGGGTAACAATTAATGTTTGTTTTAAAACTACACATATAATTAATGACACAAAACAAATAGACCATCAGTAGTACTATAACAATTGTTATCCCTAGATCTTATACCTTTATTAAGTCAGCCTAATATGTAATTAGTACCTTGCGTGCATTTATGAATTGTAAATCTTTGCATGTGAAAGTTTAAATGACTGTAACTCACGTGATGATTTTTAAATATATATCAATAGAAAGGAAATCTGAATTATTTTTTACAATGCATAGCTACCATAATGGTTAATTAGTGTTTTCTCTTGCTTTTAAAAGTTGTGTTTTTATTTGATGACTCTAATGTCACGAAGATAAAATTGATGCTTTATAGTATATATTCAGTACATTTATTTTATTATTCATTTAAATGTATTGTTGATTGTTGCTGCATGAATAAATTAATTGACTTTAACTATAAAATGTCCTGTTGTGGAAGCTATATTCCAAACTGTTGCATGGTGATGTGAAAATTACCATGGTTACATCACTATGATAATGATAAATTGATATCCTGCTCCGGTATAGTCCTGAAAGGTCCTTATCAATTTTGTTTCAGCCTAAAAGTATGGAACTTTTGAAGGGCTACAGAACAGAACACCCTGAAATAAAGCCCCACCCCTGAAAGTGTGCTGTGAAGAAAAAAAATGAAACTTTGCATTTTCTTTTGAATGTGGCCAAGCCTGTTCCAACTGCTCTCTTGTCTACTTGCTGACAAACGCAGATCCCCTTCAGGTGTTATGTGATCTGGAGTGGCTTGTTGCCTGTTTAACCTGTTTTTTAAGGCATGATAAAATGAAATGGACTTTTAAATATAAGAAGTAAATCTCCCCTTCAATCAAGTCCGCTTATGAAAAATGCATTGTGCAGTGTTGTATTGGAAAGCATGCAATCCTGTACTATGAATTTTTCATAAGTGCCCTGCATTGAAGGGCCGATCGTTTTACCTTAACTAAAATGTGGTATTGGTGTTTTTGTTTTTTAAATCAGATGAAAGTATTTTCTGGCAGAAATCTAACCTTACAAGAAATATTCATCTTTGTTAACTGTATAGGGAGCTTCAATAACCAGGTCTTGTTTCATTTTATCTTTCTGAGACTGTTTATCCCAGGCACCTCCTAATTGGTTCACTTTGTTGCTTCAGCTTGAAAAATATGTATGTGCAATATCCCACCCAGGCATAACTCATTTTATAATGAGTGTTCTGAAACCATTGTGGCGTTAGTTTGGCAGCATTCTTAGATATACAAATGGAACATTCCTTTTTAATCAATATAATATATAAGGCTCACTAATATGACATGTGAAACTGTTTTGCTGCAATGGGCTCAATTTATACTTTTTAGCTAAACTTTATACCGCTTACATAACTTCTTCCACAAAAGTGAAACTAACAAATACTGATAACAATTGGTTTATGTGTATTATTTACAACAAACCTGATACTAATTTAACCTGCTTTATATTACATTTGTTTTTTCTGTTTTTGAAAACTGGATACCAGGTTTACTGGCAGGGCCAGGCCACTACAATCCTGAAAACTGATATATTGCAAATTAAGAAGAATATTTATGGATATTTTTGAAGGAGTAACCTCCATTTTATTAGGTTCTGCATTTTTTACCCTTTGATGGGAAAACATTTGTTTTTTACCCTTCTTTGATCATACCAGGCCAGTAGGATAAACAGTTTCTTTATACAATGTTATTTTCAAACAGATTTTGATACCAGAAAATTAAATGATATAAATTTTAAGCAACTGTCCTAATGTATTGGGTTTAACTGGTTATGGAGCATAGTCATCAAAGTTTTCTAAATGGACATAAAAGTGCAAAAAACAAAATGCTCTAATATGTTAGAACATTTTATCATAGCACTAGCAAACATATCTGGTGAGCCAATAGCAAGAGGCATATGTGTGTAGCCACCAATCTCCAGCTAGCTCCCAGCAATGCATTGCTGCTCCTAAACTTACATAGATATGTTTTTCAACTATGTAAAAATTGATAATAGAAGTATATTAAAATCGCATGCTCTTTCAGAGTGAAAGTTTAGCCCCTTAATGACCACAATGTACCCTGTATGTCACTGGTCGTTAAGGTTTTTTTCAGGACATAATAGCACAAGTCTAGCAAGAACACACTATTACTGCACTCCCTCCAGCAGGCTTTGTGGAATAGAGCAGTCTCAACGCTGGTGGCAAGACCGCGCTATAAAACAATCAAGTCCCAAAAAAAGGCCAGCAACATACAGGGTACGTCGCTGGTCCTTAAGGGGTTAATATTGACTTTCATGTCCCTTTAACAGTCGGTCAGTAAACTTGCATATTATTTTATCTTATGTAATGTAAATAAAAACATTTACTTACTTAATGTTGTTATACTTTATGTAAGAGCAAAACAAACAATATTTGGATTGTATGAATAAAATTACAGCAACTACAAATCTGGTTGCATGTAATATCAAGGACATAAAGTGCATGTATTTGTTATGGAGAAGACAGTGATGGGGCTGTCTATGCCAAATACATAAAACTGAGTTATTCTTATATCTTCTGGCATAATATATCATATATTTTGTTTATTGGTGCAGTTGTAGTGAAATGTATCTATTTTTTTTAAGTATCATATTTATATAGGAGCAACAGAGTACAGTGTATTATAAAATAAGTGCACAGAAAAAAGTTCACAGAGTACAGTGTTTTATAAAATAAGTGCACAGAAAAAAAATTGTACTCTAGAAATGTATTTTGGAACGAGGGGGGATTTTGTCAGCCATTTATTTAATATAATCAGAATAATTCTTTGGTAGTTCATTTAAAGCTATCACTTAGTAAAGGGCTTGACAGACCCAGGGAAGACACTGGCTCCTAGAATTTTACACCTGGCTTCTAACTTTTTGGGTTATTCTCTATATATCTATATACAAATGCCACTGTCTGGCTCCTAAATACTCTTACTGGCTCCAAAATATTAAACAGATTTGTCGACCCCTGAGTAGTACTCTGTTAAAATGTTTACAGGTATTTAATATTCAATACACCTCTTTAAATGTAATTATATAATTTTGGCCACTTTTTGCTTCACATTTGTTAAGCTTACCTATTTTAGTACACATGACATGTGGGATAGTTAGCAACTAAAATATTTAAACTGCAAAGTCTGGTTGGGAAGATCTCCTTAACTAAATCCTGGAAAGTAGGCAGCAATTAAAATATTTTAATTGGAACACATTTTATTTTTAGCTTTAATTGAACAAATTTAGCATAAGCATGTATATAACCTGCCGGTCATTTGCTTAATTTATTTTGAGCATCATTTATTTTTGTTAATGTCACAATTTATGTAATACTTTTTATTGTTTTGCATGAGTTTTACTGACAAATATGAATACATTTTGCTAAACTGTTCACTTTTAAATAATGTTCTATGTAGTTTTTGACAAACTTTTGAAAAAATAATGTACAACCCTACGAGGCCCATTAGGCAAGTGCATATAAATGAGCAAATAAAATCAGCAAATATTAAAATATTAAAACAAATCACATGATGGTCTGACCGTAAATGCTTTTTCATCAACAACTGTTCAACAATTTTTAAAGTAACTTAAAGGGACACTAAACCCAAATTTTTTAAAATTTTTATTTCATGATTCAGATAGAGCATGCAATTTTAAGCAACTTTCTAATTTACTCCTATTATCAATTTTTCTTTGTTCTCTTGCTATCTTTATTTAAAAGGCAGGAATGTGATGCATAGGAGTCGGCCCATTTTTGGTTGAGAACCTGGGTAATACTTGCTCATAGGTGGGTAAATGTCAGCCTCCAATAAGCAAGCGCTATTCATGGTGCTGAACCTAAAATGGGCTGGATGCTAAGATTTACATCCCTGCTTCTAAAATAAAGATAGCAAGAGAACAAAGTAAAATTGATAATTGGAGTAAATTAGAAAGTTGAATAAAATTTAATGCTCTATCTGAATCATGAAATAAAAAAAATTGGGTTCATTGTCCCTTTAACAATATGCAAAATTATCTTTTTTAAAATAGTAGATATTTAAATATGTAATTTACATTTTCAAGAACCTCTTTAAGATCATAAAAGTTGGAAAAGACAAATTTATCCATGGAAGATTAAATTGCCCTTGTGTTCTCATAAGAACATAAAAAAGTATTTAACAATTCATTGTATCTTCAATTCCAAACTCATTATACGCATCAACACCAGGTTAAAAAAATGACACAGTGGTATTTATGAAAGGTGTTACCAGGAATTTTATTTTAATTATAATGGTGTTAAGCAATGTGAATCGCACATAGCAAATAATTAAAATTTTACAAGCTTTTACACTGCTTGTTTTATTCTAGATATACACTTTCTTATGAAAGGAAACCTGTTTAACAAATGTGATTATTCATAAAGTTTGAGCAAATGATCATTTAATTATCAAACACATGCCAAGTCTAAATACAGAAACATTTCTAGAAAAGTCGGCAAACAGCCAAATTCCTATAGGGGCTAGTAGGGAAACGATCAAGAAATGAACATGCAATGAGACTTCCAGTAAAAATGACTATAATTCAACATTATATGACTGAAGTGTCAAGGAAACTGTACAAAGATAGGAAACTGATAACAGATTTCAGTAATCTGTGCTACATGATCTTAAATATTTGCGAATAGCTTTTATGTTACTCTTAATATAAAACATGACTAAAATGTAATTGCATCACACTAATTAGATGTTAGCGCCTCTTTGCTCATTTCAACATTGTTTTAGCAGATTAAAAGTTCATTGGAAATGGCACAGTATCTCATATATATATATATATATATATATATATATATATATATATATATATATATATATATATATATATACATACATTTTATTTATATATGCAGCATTCAATTAATCAAGTAGAATACACTGCTGGTTAGGTTCCCAACTAAAAAACATCATTAAAACTTATGCTATACACTGTGTGTACAGGATTCCAAACTATTCCTAAAATGTAGACAGTGGGAGTCACTGCTAAATCTTTCTTATCTTCAGGACTTGTATTTAGCCAATTAAAAGAATTTCTTTAGATGATGATCATGAACTGTTTATATAGCGTCTCAAAGATTTTTTTTTTTTTTAATATAAGGAAATGCTTTTTTGTTTCATGCTCATCAAACTAAAATACAACTTTATGTATAGGCCAAGAAAATAGTGCTTAAATTATTATTTGAATGTTTTCAGTGTACAGCATCCTTAAAATAACCAAAAACAAAAACCTTTATAGAATGGGGAAAAAAAGGAGTTACAAACCTGGAGCCAAACTCTGATAAATTCCCCACCATGGTGTCTATGTAACAGAAATTCCTTAAGCATGACCTAATTCCTGTATGGAGATTTTGGCTTTTTCCCTTCCACTTATATTATTGAGGGGAAGATCTGTTTTTAGTAAAAAAAAAAAGTCAATTGCAGCAAACAAAATAGGGTGTTATTACTTTGGTATCTTCACACTTTTCCTGTGCTAAAATTATGTAACAAAACTATGGTGACATATTTTAACTTTTCTAATATACATCCTGTACTTTTCGTTCACCGTAAATATTATCTTTGGCCTAACTGTTAATAAAGCTAGATTTTAATTGTATTTGTTTATTAAGCATCTGGCAGGCCTTTGCTCAACACACTTTATTTAATCTGAACAATCATAACATTCTTCTGATTTTCTACATTTATTTAATTATGGTTTGTAATATGTACATAATATTTTTCCTCCCCAGTTTTGTTACTTACATTGTACTTACCCACTGCAAATCTAGTATAGTTAACACCAAATAAGATTGTTAGACTAATTTAAATAATTAATGACCATATTTCATGTCATGGAAAGAACTGCATGGACAGCTGAAACAGTCATGAAACACCCTGTATTCTCTTAACACCCACACACTTGAATGTAAGTGAATAAATAAGCATGTAATATACAGAGAAACTTGGCACCTGTGGAAACATCAATTGTACAACTTTTAAGCATGATGGAAAGATTCAGATAAGTTGCTTCTATTTTTAAATGTATTTAATGCGTGCTCAGTTCTTAGGAAAATAAAATTAAGTTTACAGAACGCTATGTGAGAACACACAATAAACTATGATTTATAATAAGTATGCAGATTTAATAATGCTTCTTGTTCTTCATTTGCAAATCATCCTGTTAAACACATTGTAAAGTCAAGGAATTTTTTAAACAAATATGTAGTATTTCATGGATTTGTTTTCATAGCTTACTAAGCACCTATTGTATAGTTTAACGTGTCGTGAAGCCTAAAATATTTCATTCATGATTCATATAGAACATACAATTTTGAAACACTTTCCAAGAGGCCTATATATATGCGCAGCCACCAATCAGCGACAAGTTTCCAGTAGTGATTTACTGCTCCTAAGCCTACCAATGTATGCTTTTCAACAAAGGATACCAAGAAAAGAAAGCAAATTTGCTAATAGAAAGTTGTTTAAAATTGCATGCTCTATGTGAATCATGAAAGTTTTTAACTTAGACATGATAAACTGAATATAATTTACTGATTATTTGTCTGCAATTAGCAAGAGAGATGCAAAACTATTTTACAACTCATGATGTCCAGAATGGTGGACCACATTATCAGCATCAAGGTGCATCTTTAGCTTCTTAATGTGCCTTTTTCTAATGGGGAGTTTGTTCCTCTATTAAAGGGACATAAAACCTATTTTTTTCTTTTCTTTCATGATTCAGAAAGAGCATGCAATTTTAAACAACTTTCCAATTTACTTCTATTATTTAATTTGCTTCCTTCTTTTGTTATCCTTTGCTGAAAGGTTTATCTAGGTAAGCTCAGAAGCAGCAAAAAACCTAGGTTCTAGCTGATGATTGGTGGCTGCATATATATACACCGATTGTCATTGGCTCACCCATGTGTTTATTTATAAATCAGTAGTGCATTACTGCTCCTTCAACAAATAATACCAAGAGAATGAAGAAAATTTGATAATAGCAGTAAACTATAAAGTTGTTTAAAATTGTATGTTCTAGCTAAATCAAGAAATAATTTTTTGGGGTTTCTTGTCCCTTTAAGCCAGTAGCCATTTTTAGTGGAAATCTCTTGTATCTACTACATGCTGTGAAATAATGAAATAAATACAAATCTGGAGGTATACTACCCTGTAAGTTGCCCCTTCTGCGAAAACACTTGCTTTTTTATTGTTGTCCAACTTCTCACTGACTTCTCAAAGGGATAGGAAAGTCAAAATTAAACTTGCAAGATTCAGATAGAGCAGGTCATTTTAAGCCACTTTTAAATTCACTTCAATTCTCAAATGTGCTTTGTTTTTTTGGTATCCGTTGTTTAAAAACAATATCCACATATCCTACACTAGTGGGAGCTAGCGGCTGATTGGTGCCTGCACACATTTGTCTCTTGTGATTGGCTAACTAGATGTGTTCAGCTAGCTGCCAGTAGTGCAATGTTGTTCCTTCAGCACAGGATAATAAGATAATGAAGCAAATTTGTTAACAGAAGTAAATTGGAAAGTTGTTTAAAATTGTTTGTTGTATCCGAATCATGAAAGAAAATGCTGGTGTTTCCTGTCCCTTTAAGCCCCCTCTATATTTGCTTATTTTTCTCCTTATCATTTACTCCACAAAAAGTTTGCATACATAGATGTGCATACCACAGATGAATGAGAGTTATTGCTTCTGGGCCCACAACTCCAGGGGCCCAATATGGTCCATATTACATATATTTATTTGTAGATAGGCATATTTCTGCATCCAATTTACATGCACACATTATGCATACATTTGTGTATGTATTTCAAGGGAAACTAAAAACAATAGAATAGTATAATCAATAAATGCATAAGAAATGCATAAGAAAGAGACAATGCAAAAACACTTAGTTTGAATTTCATATGAGTAGTAGATTATTTTCTGGCAAATGTCAGTTACTAACATTTTCCTTCCTAATGCATCATGTGACCATAATCAGCCAATCACAAAATGCATAAACATATATACTTTAAATCTTGCACATGCTCAGTAGGAGCTGGGACCTCAGAAAGTGTGCATATAAAAAGATATGCACATTTAGATAATGGAAGTGAATTGGAAAGTTTTTTTTTTTAAATTGCGTGCTCTATCTGAATCATGAAAGTTTAATTTTTACTTGACTGTTCCTTTAAAGAAACAATAAAAAGAGGGGGTATATCTCAGATTTTGTCACAGGGCCTGGTGGTTTCTAGTTATGTTCTGCCTGCTTTCCATTGCTTTATATGGACAAATATATTTATGTGTTTATATATGTATCTACACATATCAACATAAAAATATATATGTATAAGTATATACATATATTTGTAGTTTTAACAGAGTCTCTATAGACCGCAATGTAAAGGCACTTTTCAGTGCCGTTTTTTTCTAACACTCCCTACCCACTCACTTTAACCCCTAAAAACTTCTTTGTGCAGTTATTATTTAAAATGAAAATGTTTTATTTTAATAAAGGCACTACACACTTTACTTTGGGGGCAATTTGGGGACATATTTTTAAATTAACTAGAAGTCTAACCTCTGGTTAATTTTCGGAGCACTAATTGCTACTTTGAACTCACAGTAGCAAAAACCAACCACTTGTAATGGCTGATTATTTATTGTGCACCCATAAATGGGCAAATTTGCCCGTTTACGGGCATGCAATAAATTAGCACTCCACTTATAATCTAGCTATTTGCAATGAAAAATAAATAATACTCAAAGTGAAAAAAAATATGATAAAGCACAGTGTATTAAGTAATTTGTCTTAGTCAAAAAAATATAAGGAAATTAGGAAAATCTAATAAACTCATCAGTACCTTATGCTACACATGTTTTTGATTCATATTACTGAGATTAGCTAATCAAGAAAAGTATATTCATTGTACCGGAGAAAGTGTTCAGCAGTTGTCACAATTTACCCATGAAGGTGATAACGCATAAAATATAAGATGTAAAAGTCTGCAAAATATTTAATCTATTATAAAAAATGCGCTAAGAGAATTAGATGAGGTGTGACATTGAGTTATTTTAGTAGTTGGCTTATCAGAATTTAGGAGCAAGGCCAATATTTTTTTCTTTCTGTTGACATGGTTTTAAAACAAACTGAAACAAAACATATATAACCCAAAGCAGAACATAAAGTATCAAATGTTCTGCCTCTGAGTGTATATATATATATATATATATATATATATATACTTTCTCAATGACTCTTAATGTAAATACAGGGCATTGCTACTTCTAAAGTCATAAGCTCCGCCCACAAGGTACAGCCTCACTATATATAGTGTCATTGTGCCAGGGTAAAACCACAAAAATGCTACATATTACAAGTCATAGAAATTTACTAATGCAATTTACTACCTCCTATAGATTATATACAAACAATGGTATTAATTCCTTAATAACTAACACTGAAATTGTTTGTTTCTTTTATGTTTCACTATTGCAATGTATTCTTATACAGTGCAAGTTCCGGATTCAACAATTGATACATATATTCACATTACATATCTTGAAGAATTTAAAAAGTGTTTTATTAATTATATACTATAAACTTTGACTAAGATAATATTGTTCACATATGTAATGAGAACCCTTTTTAAACCTAACAGATAGTATTTTAAACTCCTAGTTATTCAATAAACAACTTTACATCCCACTCTGCGTTAAGACCTGCTGGGATTCTTGTTCCTAACTGGAAAATACAGTATATTTCTTGTTGACTTAAGGACTTGATTACTTCCCCTCCTCTTGAGTGTCTCATTAAATGCTGGATACCCTGAAAGACTAATAAAGAACTATTTGAATTATGTTTTCTGCAAAAAATGTAATGGGATGGGTGTAAAGGACTCTGGATCCTCAACTGCCCTTAGATGTTTGACCTACATACTTTTTACCGCATCCTATATATAAGTAAAATAAACTACATATTTGGTGGTACAATGTACGTGCTGTTTAATTTCATGTCTTTTTTAATCTTGGGATCTAAATTTATCCCCCAATGTCGTATATGTGCATGATTTGCACTTCCTACTTCCACATCTTTAATACCCCGGTTTCAAAGACATCAACAGATTTCTTCTTGTGAAAGTGCAGCACACTAAGATCCGAATGTGGAAATCCAGATATTAGTGCGTTGCGTTCACCAGAAGAAATCCAGGTCCGAAAATAGGCAAATGCTGCTAGACACCAAGTTGTATTCAAAGCAAAGATTAGCTATAGAATAGTATGTAGATGCATGTTTACAATTATATTAGTATATATGTGCATTGGAGCCCTTTGCAGTCAAGTAGATGAAAACATGTATAAGCATATTTATGCAATATTCATATTTAATAAAGTGTTTATACTGTAAATATTTCACATTTCAATGTTCTGCACATAGCAGAATATGTTCTAAGTATTTTAAACTAGATATTCCTACATATATATCTGCATATACCTTTATATAATCGTGTGTGTATGTATATGTATGTATGTGTGTTAATGTGTGTTTGTGTGTATATATATATATATATATATATATATATTGTACCAAAATACCATCAGGTATATGTAGAAAAATGTATTTATGAATAAATAGAACATATTATTCTGTGTGAAATATTTACATTTTCATGTCAGGTTAGTGCACTTGAGAATATGCGATCAAGTTTGCGTGTGAGCTGGGTTTTTTCAACACTTTTTTTCCCCATTGACTTCTATGGGGAATATGTGAACATGCACATGATATTGTAAGTTTGGCTTTTTGTGCTCGTTGGGTTAGTGTGAAAACAGCTCACTACTTGCGCAGTTAACACTCATTAAATAGTTCTCCACTTGTAATCTGTCCCTGTATGTTACAATCTCACACTGTTTAATATCCCTTAATGATTCAGAGCATGCTATTTTAAATAACTTTTACATTTTATTCTATTATCTAATTTGCTTCATTTTTTTGTATCCTTTATTGAAAAGCATACTTAGGTAGGCTCAGAAACAGACATTCACTGGTGAGAGCTAGCTGCTGATTAGTGGCTCCACATACATGACTCTTGTCATTGGCTAACCTGATGTGTTCAGCTAGTTCCCAGTAGTTCATAGCTGCTCTTTCAATAAAGGATACTAAGAGAATAAAAACATTTGATAGTAGAAGTAAACTGGGAAGTTATTTTAATTGCTATCTGAATCATGAAAGAAAAATTCTGGGTTTTTATGTCCCTTGAATAAAAGTATGAAATGTATATGTTAAGGAAAGGGGCCTCTTATATGTAGCAAGTCACATACCAAGTCTCACTTGGCTAATTCATCTTTACTGAAATTCATTGAGGAATTTAATATATATTTCAAAGGGTTCTTGTTAGTTCTTTGATGGGTTTGCGTATTACTTCATAATAGTGATTTGCAGTATGATCAAGCTGTGAAGGTAGCCCCCAAGATCTGTTAGGTAATAGGAAATATTTGTGGTAACTAATATCATTTTTCTTTTCATTTACCTATATTGTATTTAACTTCTATCCAATGCACATATATCATTCTGATTCTGTTCAATACATGATTTTCAAAACTCTTGTATAAAAGTTGTGTTCAATAAATACCTCTTTGAGTGGATGACTTTATACTTGTTTGCTTTTCAATGTATTCTCTAAAGGTTGTAGAGTGAAATTGAGATACATTATAACTGTTTTTAGATGTTTGTAATATTTTTTTTTTATTCAACACAAAAGTTGTTTTGTTCACAGACAATGTAGTTAGGAAGATATATATCTTCATTAATTATGTTTTAGTTTTAGCAAGCTAAATGTACACTTATATACCCATATATTGTCTGTTTTTACTAGTTTATCATCTGATTTTTCTTCTTATGTAAAAATTATATATATATATATACAAACACATGCTTGAACAGTTTTATTTACATATTTTTAAGCAGATAGAATATTTTGTAACGATAGTGAGCAGTCTACTAGTTACATTAATAATTGGTTTCTTATTAATTTGCATTGTAGTTATCAATATTAAAATGATAGGTGTCCAGAGTCCACATTAGTGATTTATTAAGGCACTGAGAACATTGTGCTTAATTCTACAGTTAGTAGGTTTGTGTTTGTGGGGTTATTGGAGCTGAATTGCAAGCACAGCTTGGCTTTGTTGGAAAAAAATAACAGTTAGTAATAATACTTTCCATGTTTTGGCCATTAGACGATATATTGCTTTATCTGCTATTACAAAGTATACTGTAATATGAATACACATGGGTTATTTCTAGCAAGTAACTTAAAGGGACAGTTTACTCAAAAATTTTCTCCCCTTTAATTTGTTCCCAATGATCCACTTTACCTGCTGGAGTGTATTAAATTGTTTACAAGTAGCTCCTTTACCCTTATATTGGCATTTGAAATAGTTGATTTAGCATGTGGTATCCCCACCTATTCTGAAAGTTTGTGGCCGCGCGTACCAGCTATAGATAAGCTTTGTAAACTCAGCCAGCAGAAGAAATTACACTCCCAGTGCGATATAGCAGAGATAAGGTAATAAAATGTTGATTTTCCATTGTTCTCTCAAAGTACTGGTGATTGTTTTCAGGACAGATATAAGATAAAGAAGCAGGTATATTTGCACAATGTGATACAGTAATGAGATCGGATTATACCTACAAGCTCAACCCATTTTATTAGGTTGTGGCTTCAAAACACAAAATCAGAGCTTTAATATACACAAATAAACCTTAAAAAGCAAATTTTCATAAATTTTTTACTCTGCAGTTGGTAAAAAAAGCAATTGTAAACACATTAAGGGAAAAACTATTTTACAGTATACTGTCCCTTTAAGGAAAAGCAGCTATCCTACTAAACCCTCATTGGTGGTTTAAGTGATCTGATTGTATCTTAGTGTAATAAGTTACATTCTAAGTCAGTGATTTGCAACCTTTTTTTTTGCCGTGGCACATTTTTTTACATTAAAAAATCCTGTGGCACACCACCATCCCCAAATTTTACAAAATCACACATTGTAGCCTAATACAGGATATATATATACAGTATATATATATATACAGTATATATATATATATATACAGTATATATATATATATATACACTGTACTGTGCTGTCATGCCATGCCTCCTACAAACTATACATGACATATTGACATTCATTCACAAACACCCCCACACTGTTGTCAGTCTGCCGCGGCACACCTGAGGATCTCTCACAGCACACTAGTGTGCCACGGCACACTGGTTGAAAAACACTGTTCTAAGTGATGATAAAGCTCCTCACATAGGTACCTGCATGTGTTTACATGTACCGTTAAACCCTTTGGCTACCAAAAGAGGGTTGCCCTGCATTTTGTTACAGTGCATCACTGTCTTATCTGGCACTTAAAAGGTTAACACAATGTTGTAGTCTTCTCTTACTTGATTTGTTTACAAAGAAATTGCATTAAATACTTCCTTTTGCTAGAATAATGTCTAAGAGGTACTCCAAGCAATTTGAAGGAGCACTGAGAATATGCAATTAAATTATTGCCCTATACAAGCTGATCCATCTTTACAGTGTCTATATTCAGCAATTAAATACATAAAATCTGTTCCCTTCCAACATCCTGTGCCGTTTGGGAGTTTGAAACCGTTGGAGGAATATGATGACAGATTTTGTTTTTCTACCATAAGGTTGAGTACAAATATGAAGCATACGTGACTTATTCCCTTTATAATCACTGAATATAAAGTATACATTTGTTTGCGCCTTATGGTGTGACATTGATGTCCATTAATACACAATGCTTCTGCCTACATGAAATCTCCCTTGGCTCTCATTGTACATCATCCTACCTGATGGCATTAATGGAAAAAGGAAGAGGAAACTCCCTACTTACTGTATCTCTAATATAAACATTATACATAATGGTGTGGCTATGGATTTTATCATCCAGCTCATCTAGAATGGCTTGTGTTTCGTTTCCTACCATGGCTATGTGCCATATGCCACTGCTCAATATTATGTAATCTAAATAATTTAACACTACACTTCATGGAACTACATACATATTTCTATTCTGTTTCAAGTGTCTAATGGATGAAATGCAATAGTTTAATGGTCAACAGAAACACTGTAAGGGCATATATGGTTGCTTTAGTGACCTCCTATGTTTTGAAATTAAAGGGTGTGGGATAATGTAGCATTGCAATGATTTTGTTACTTAAAGGGACAGTCTACATCAAAATTGTTATTGTTTAAAAAAATAGATAACACCTTTACTACCCATTCCCCAGCTTTGCACAACCAACATTGTTATATTAATATACTTTATAACATTTAAACCTCTAAATCTCTGCTTGTTTGTGAGCCACTACACACAGCCTCTTATCACATTAATTTGTATTAGCCTTTCACCACAGGAGACTGCTAGTTCATGTGTGCCATATAAATAACATGGTGCTCACTCCCTTGGAGTTGTGCTGGACACAGCATTAATTGGCTAAAATGCAAGTCAATAAATAATAAATAAATTGCCCTGAAATAAGGGGCAGTCTGCAGAGGCTTAGATACAAGGTAATCACAGAAGTAAAAAGTATATTAATATAACCATGTCGGTTATGCAAAACTGGGGAATGAGTAATAAAGGGATTATCCATCTTTTTAAACAATAAAAAAATCGTAGTAGAATGTCCTTTTATTTTATATTTTTTCTTAAGATTCCTGATTATTTTTGCATTGGGCTACAAATGTTCACGTGCTCTGTTTTGGCATAAATGATGAGCGCATTAGAGCTGTTAGCACATGCCCTGCTTCAATATGCAAATAAGATGTGCGCCCACGTGTGAAGGCAAATTATCTCATTAACATGACAATTATGTATATGATGCAACATATAGAGAGTGCGAGGCTTGATAAAAAGGGGCATGTTTGCCAAGTAGGCATTTTGTGGTGTTTTCAGAGCTATTGCTTGATTAGTACATTTCATCTTAATCCCTTGGCTGCCTGAGAGGGCTGCAGCACACTGCATTGTTAAAGGGGCATTAAGCTGAAAAAGAAAATGTTGTTCAAACGAAAGAGCAGCAGTTAAACATGTTAAATATGTTTTTATGAGAAAATAGTTTGTTTTTTTAATCTGTTTTCACAGCACCTCTATACGATCAATACAAATATTATAAATGTATGAAATGCCATCAAATGTCCCCATATTAATAGTTCATTTAAGTTTGTTTAGTAGTTAAGCCATAATTTATAAATTACTCAATTTCATGGTGCAGTAGTTGGCATATTTATATGAAACTTAGTAGTCAGCCATACTATTGAGGATCCACCATGATTTTATTTAGCAGCGAGTGAAGGACTTTCTATAAAAAAAAGCTGAATGATTCAAAAAAGTGAGTTTGTAAATATTGTTTTATTTATTATATAATTTTTAATATACATTATAGTATTTACTTAAGCTAGTTGTGTCATGTTTGTGGCCTAAAAAAATGTGATCCTAAGGAGCTTTGGTTTACCTATATGTTTCCCAGATGCCTCCTTAAAGCAGGGCTCGACAAACCCAGGAGCCTGGGAGCCACTGGCTCCTAGAATTTTACCCCTGGCTCCTAACTTTTTGGGTTATTATCCATATATCTATATACAAATCCATCTGTCTGGCTCCTAAAAATATGCCTGGCTCCTAAATATTCTTACTGGCTCCATATTTGTCAACCACTGCCTTAAAGGGACACTGAACCCAAATTTTTTCATTCATGATTTAGATAGAGCATGCAATTTTAAGCAACTTTCTAATTTACTCCTATTATCAAATCTTCTTTATTCTCTTTGTATCTTTATTTGAAATGCAAGAATGTAAGTTTAGATGCCGGCCCATTTTTGGTGAACAACCTGGGTTGTCCTTGCTGATTGGTGGATAAAGTCATCCACCAATAAAAAAGTGCTGTCCAGAGTGCTGAACTAAGAACAAAGCTTAGATGCCTTCATTTTCAATTAAAGATAGCAAAAGAACGAAGAAAAAAATATAATAGGAGTAAATTAGAAAGTTGCTTAAAATTGAATGTTCTATCTGAATCACAAAAGAAAAAAAATTGGGTTCAGTGTTCCTTTAACCCCTTAATGACCGCAGCACTTTTCCATTTTCTGTCCGTTTGGGACCAAGGCTATTTTTACATTTTTGCGGTGTTTGTGTTTAGCTGTAATTTTCCTCTTACTCATTTACTGTACCCACACATATTATATACCGTTTTTCTCGCCATTAAATGGGCTTTCTAAAGATACCATTATTTTTATCATATCTTATAATTTACTCTAATTTTTTTTATAAAATATGAGGAAAAAATGGAAGAAAACACACTTTTTCTAACTTTGACCCCCAAAATCTGTTACACATCTACAACCACCAAAAAAATCCCATGCTAAATAGTTTCTAAATTTTGTTCTGAGTTTAGAAATACCCAATGTTTACATGTTCTTTGCTTTTTTTGCAAGTTATAGGTCCATAAATACAAGTAGCACTTTTCTATTTCCAAACCACTTTTTTTCAAAATGAGTGCTAGTTACATTGGGACACTGATATCTTTCAGGAATCCCTGAATATCCATTGACATGTATATATTTTTTTTTAGAAGATATCCCAAAGTATTGATCTAGGCCCATTTTGGTATATTTCATGCCACCATTTCACCGCCAAATGCGATCAAATAAAAAAAATTGTTCACTTTTTCACAAATTTTTTCACAAACTTTAGGTTTCTCACTGAAATTATTTACAAACAACTTGTGCAATTATGGCATAAATGGTTGTAAATTCTTCTCTGGGATCCCCTTTGTTCATAAATAGCAGACATATATGGCTTTGGTGTTGCTTTTTGGTAATTAGAAGGCTGCTAAATGCCACTGCGCACCACACGTGTTTTATGCCCAGCAGTGAAGGGGTTAATTAGGGAGCATGTAGGGAGCTTGTATGGTTAATTTTAGCTTTAGTGTAGTGTAGTAGACAACCCCAAGTATTGATCTAGGCCCATTTTGGTATATTTCATGCCACCATTTCACCACCATATGCGATCAAATTTAAAAAAACGTTAAATTTTTCAAAATTTTAGGTTTCTCACTGAAATTATTTACAAACAGCTTATGCAATTATGGCACAAATGGTTGTAAATGCTTTTCTGGGATCCCCTTTGTTCAGAAATAGCAGACATATATGACTTCGGCGTTGCTTTTTGGTAATTAGAAGGCCGCTAAATGCTGCTGCGCATCACACGTATATTATGGCTAGCAGTGAAGGGGTTAATTAGGTAGTTTGTAGGGAGCTTGCAGGGTTAATTTTAGCTTTAGTGTAGAGATCAGCCTCCCACCTGACACATCAGACCCCCTGATCCCTCCCAAACAGCTCCCTTCCCTCCCCCACCCCACAATTGTCCCCGCCATCTTAAGTACTGGCAGAAACTCTGCCAGTACTAAAATAAAAGGTTTTTTTAATTTGTTCTTTTTTTTTTTTAGCATATTTACATATGCTACTTTGTAGAATCCCCCCTTAGCCCCCAACCTCCCTGATCCACCCCCAAAACAGCTCTCTTACCCTCCCCCTCTGCATTATTGGGGGCCATCTTGGGTACTGGCAGCTGTCTGCCAGTACCCAGTTTCAAGAAAAAAACGTGTTTTTTTAAAACAAAAATATAAATTCTGCAGTGTAGATTCACCCCCCCTAACAGACAAACCCCAACACCTTAATTGATTTATAATTAAAAAAACTTTTATTCCCTTTTGTATGCTTTTTTTTTTTACTTTATTCTGTAGTGTAGCGGTTCCCACCCGCTCCCTCCCCGTGCACGCGCCCGCCCCCGCCCTTCCGTGCACGCGCGCGCGCCAGTGCGCGCCCCCGACCGCCCACGCCCACGATCCCGCCCCTCCTGCAAGTCGCCAAGGCCATCGATGGCCACCACCCGCCTCCCACCAGCCTCCCACCCACCAACGCCGGTAAGCCAACAATCTCCGGTGCAGAGAGGGCCACAGAGTGGCTCTCTCTGCACCGGATGGCTTAAAAATGTTATTGCAGGATGCCTCGATATCGAGGCATCACTGCAATAACCGGAAAGCAGCTGGAAGCGAGCAGGATCGCTTCCAGCTGCTTTCCAGACTGAGGACGTGCAGGGTACGTTCTCAGGCATTAACTGCCTTTTTTCTGAGGACGTACCCTGCACGTCCTCAGTCATTAAGGGGTTAAGCCCTCGGACCCCTAATACCCACTGTTTTGAAAGCATCTAAAAACTGCACAACAGCTTAACACAGGGGTGAAAATGGCTCAGCAGTGAAAGGGTTAATAGTTTCAAGTAAAAACAAAATCTAGATTTTTTTAAGCTGCACTCTATAAATTAAACTAGAGAGAAGCAGAAGTGAAGTTGGCATTAAGGTATTATCTCATATTGCCACATTGGTATTTGGCGCAGCTTTTCACTGGGCTCTGCATTATGTAGACTTCACCTATACTTTGTATTTAGAGAATTAGACATCCATATTTCAGCCCACGAGAAAACAGTTTTTTAAGTCACATGTTTACTTTAAAGGGACATAATACTCATATGCTAAATCACTTGAAACTGATGCAGTATAACTGTAAAAAGCTGACAGGAAAATATCACCTGAGCATCTCTATGTAAAAAGGAAGATATTTTACCTCACAATCTCCTCAGCTCAGCAGAGTCAGTTCTGTGTAAAAAGTTATACTCAGCTGCTCCCAGCTGCAGGTAAAAAAAATTAAAAAAATGAAGAAATGAACAGCAGCCAATCAGCATCAGCAGTGCTGAGGTCATGAACTCTTACTGTGATCTCATGAGATTTGACTTAACTCTCATGAGATTTCATAGTAAGCTTCCTTTACCTGATTGGTGAAATAAGATGAGAGTGCACGATGCTAGTCCCTTCGGATGTCCCAGGACAAACACACTAAAATGCTGCTTAGAAATCCTTTACAATGGGAGGTGGCTACTGAGGAACTTTTGAGGTAAAATATCTTCCTTTTTTACATAGAGATGTTCAGGTGATATTTTCTAGACAACTTTTTACAGCTATGCTGCATCACTTTCAAGTGTTTAAACATTTGGGTATTATGGCCCTTTAACTGCCTTGACCCCTTGGAAACTGATTAAATGAAAAATATGCAACTTTGGGATGTTGTTATCAATAGTGAAACAAATAGTACAACATTTCAGTTTTGCATTGACCAGGTGTTTTGTGCTTCTGTATTGGGGAGAAAAGAGTTTATTTTGTATACTGCTTTGATTGACAATTTGTATCACTCCTTGTAAAATGCCCATTTATTCTCTGGTGATTTGAAAGCAGCAGCCTTTCTGGAGATTAATAGTTGTATTGGCAAATAAAACGGGAAATGTTAATGTTGTTAATTGTAAAGATATTATAATAAGTTATTTCAGCAGTATCTTGTAAATCAGGGCTTCATAAATCCCAGAACCCAGGAAGCCACAGCTCCTAGAATGTTGCTCCTGTCTAAATGTTGTACTGTTTTATTTACATAAATCCATATCAAAACATCATTGGCTGACACCTGAAAAAGTCTGTATTTGACTTCTCAAGATTCTTGTTGGTTTATAATTTGCCCCAATTCCTATAGAAAGTATTAGTAGTAATTTAGAACTGCTATAGCTTGAATAATTTTAAAAGTTTTTTTTTTAAATCAAAACTGAGGATTTCTAAGTATAAAGTGCTTTTGAAATGATCAAGGGCTTGATGATCAAAAACTCGCCGCCATGCAGAGAAATCACGCAAAATATTTGGGAGCATTTTTTGAGCATTATATTGTAACATATGTTTCTCTCCTTCACATCCAAAACTATGCATGGCTAGATGAAGTTATCTTTCTTAAACTGTTTGAATGACCTAGCAGGACTGACGAGACTGCTTAGATTACCTCACAGAGAGATTTAGATAATTAGGCACAAAGTGTTAATTTCCAATATGAGTTGAATAATATCACTATAGTTACTATAGTTTACTTCTCAGAGGAGAAAAATTACTAGTCCAGAGGAAAAGTTACTAGTTCAGTAACTTTTATATAGAAACATAGAAATTCTGGTGCTCTCTTGCAAGCACACAGCTAGATTAAAAGCAAAATGGAAAAGTTAGTTACAGCATTTGGCCAAATGGTGATAGGCCCAGGACCTCTTCCTCCCAGGTCTCTTCCTCCCTGGGTCCCTAACCTGCATGCCTTCAACAAGGCAGAATGAGTTACAAACAAGGGTGACACATGCCCTAGACACATGCAAAACACAGAAATGCAGTGCACTCTCAAAACGGACTGGATACACTTCATGACACTATAAAACTCACAGCCAGCTGCAAGCTTTCAGTAGAGGAAGAGACCTTGACATGGTCCTTGGCCTATTACTATTTGGACAAATGCTGTAACTAACTCTTACATTTTGTATGTAATCTAGCTGTGTGCTTGTAAGAGAGAAGCAGACTTTCTATGTGTTGTGTTAATAATTGTGTTATGTAATTTTCCCTATGGATTTTGCACCGAGGCTTGTCTGGGGTTAACTGCCTAAGTCACTTAAAGCTTGCAGCTGTCTGAGTGCTGGTGAGCACCAAGGGCTGTGAGTTTTGTATTGTTAGGGTGTGTGTACCCAGTCCGGTTTGAGAGTGAAGTCCATTTCCATTTTATATATATATATATATATATATATATATATATATATATATATATATATATATATATATATATATATATATATATATATATATATACACAGTACCTCACAAAAGTGAGTACACAACTCACATTTTTGTAAATATTTTATTATATCTTTTCATGTGACAACACTGAAGAAATTAAACTTTGCTACAATGTAAAGTAGTGAGTGTACAGCCTGTATAACAGTGTAAATTTGCTGTCCCCTCAAAATAACTCAACACACAGCCATTAATGTCTAAACCGTTGGCAACAAAAGTGAGTACACCCCTAAGTGGAAATGTCTATATTGGGCCCAAAGTGTCAATATTTTGTGTGGCCACCATTATTTTCCAACACTGCCTTAACCCTCTTGGGCATGGAGTTCACCAGAGCTTCACAGGTTGCCACTGGAGTCCTCTTCCACTCCATCGTGACATCACCGAGCTGGTGGATGTTAGAGACCTTGCGCTCCCACACCTTCCGTTTGAGGATGCCCCACAGATGCTCAATAGGGTTTAGGTCTGGAGACATGCTTGGCCAGTCCATCACCTTTACCCTCAGCTTCTTTAGCAAGGCAGTGGTTGTCTTGTAGGTGTGGGGGATCATGCTCTGCTTCATTATGTCACAGTACATGTTGGCATTTATGGTTCCCTCAATGAACTGTAGCTCCCCCGTGCTGGCAGCACTCATGCAGGCCAGACCATGACACTCCCACCACCATGCTTGACTGTAGGCAAGACAAACTTGTCTTTGTACTCCTCACCTGGTTGCCACCATCACACGCTTGACACCATCTGAACCAAATAAGTTTATCTTGGTCTCATCAGACCACAGGAAATGGTTCCAGTAATCCATGTCCTTAGTCTGCTTGTCTTCAGAAAACTGTTTGCGGGCTTTCATGTGCATCATCTTTAGAAGAGGCTTCCTTCTGGGACGACAGCCATGCAGACCAATTTGATGCAGTGTGCGGCGTATGGTCTGAGCACTGACAGGCTGACCCCTCCCCACCCCTTCAACCTCTGCAGCAATGATGGCAGCACTCATATGTCTATTTCCCAAAGACAACCTCTGGATATGAAGCTGAGCACGTGCACTCAACTTCTTTGGTCGACCATGGCAAGGCCTGTTCTGAGTGGAACCTGTCCTGTGAAACAGCTGTATGGTCTTGCCTACTGTGCTGGAGCTCAGTTTCAGAGTCTTGGCAATCTTCTTATAGCCTAGGCCATCTTTATGTAGAGCAACAATTCTTTTTTTTTTCAGATAGTCAGAGAGTTATTTGCCATGAGGTGCCATGTTGAACTTCAGTGACCAGTATGAGAGAGTGTGAGAGCGATAACACCAAATTTAACACACCTGCTTCCCATTCACACCTGAGACCTTGTAACACCTAACGAGTCACATGACACCCGGAAGGGAAAATGGCTAATTGGGCCCAATTTAGACATTTCCACTTAGGGGTGTACTCACTTTTGTTGCCAATGGTTTAGACAAATTAATGGCTGTGTGTTGAGTTATTTTGAGGGGACAGCAAATTTACACTGTTATACAGGCTGTACACTCACTACTTTACATTGTAGCAAAGTGTCATTTCTTCAGTGTTGTCACATGAAAAGATATAATACAATATTTACAAAAATGTGAGGGTGTACTCACTTTTGTGAGATACTGTATATATATATATATATATATATATATATATATATATATATATATATATATATATATATATATATATATATATATATATATACTGTGTATATATATATATATATATATATATATATACACATATACACATATACACACACACACGGTCTCTTGAGTATGTTGAGTGTGTTTCTCCACATATCAAGCAATCACTGTACAGGGTGTAGGTGGGTTAGGATTCTACTTTTTACTTATCAATATTTGATAGGGGCCAGTGAATAAAACACTACATCTTATACATTTTATTTATAGAAACAAAATTCAAAATAAATAATTGTAAAGATTTTTTTTTTTCCTGTTGGAACGGTCCCAATCGGTCAATGAGCAGTAAAGTATAATGATTCATGGGAAATATATAAATGTGCTTCTACACATATCAGTGAAAATAAATGCCAAGATACAGCGCTACACTGCCCCCAGATGAGGGTTGAGTTGCTAAAGATGGTGTCCACGACTAGGAATGTATATTACATAAAGGTCAATATATTATATTGTATTACACAACAAATATATATAAAACCATGTGAAAAAAGTATTTAAAAAGGTAAAGACTTAAAAATGTAAAAAAGTTAAAAATAGTTAAAAAATGGTTAAAAATAGGGATAATTGATGCAATTTTAAATTGCATTAAACAATCATTTTATTAACATAAATTTACAATTCAAAATAGGTTAAACAATCTAATGAAATGTCCCATACAATGTCCAAGAAGTAATGTCCTATGTAACATACAGATAATTAAGTCCCATACCAAAATGTCCAAAATAAGTGTTCAAAGTTAGTGTCCAAAAAATATAGTAGAGTGTCCAAAGTTGGTGTAAAAATAAAAAAATTGTGGAGAAAAAAATGTGAAAATATAAATTGTAAAAAAATGAAAAATATATAAAAATATAAAAATGTAAAAATATATGAGTTGTGATCAGCAACCCATATGAGAAGTATATAATATATGTGATAGTGAATTGATATCGTGAAGGTGTACTATCACATATATTATATACTTCTCATATGGGTTGCTGATCACAACTCATATATTTTTACATTTTTATATATTTTTCATTTTTTCACAATTTATATTTTCACATTTTTTTCTCCACAATTTTTTTGATTTTTACACCAACTTTGGACACTCTACTATATTTTTTGGACACTAACTTTGAACACTTATTTTGGACATTTTGGTATGGGACTTAATTATCTGTATGTTACATAGGACATTACTTCTTGGACATTGTATGGGACATTTCATTAGATTGTTTAACCTATTTTGAATTGTAAATTTATGTTAATAAAATGATTGTTTAATGCAATTTAAAATTGCATCAATTATCCCTATTTTTAACCATTTTTTAACTATTTTTAACTTTTTTACATTTTTAAGTCTTTTACCTTTTTAAATACTTTTCTCCAACATAGGTGTGTCCGGTCCACGGCGTCATCCTTACTTGTGGGATATTCTCTTCCCCAACAGGAAATGGCAAAGAGCCCAGCAAAGCTGGTCACATGATCCCTCCTAGGCTCCGCCTACCCCAGTCATTCTCTTTGCCGTTGTACAGGCAACATCTCCACGGAGATGGCTTAGAGTTTTTTAGTGTTTAACTGTAGTTTTTATTATTCAATCAAGAGTTTGTTATTTTAAAATAGTGCTGGTATGTACTATTTACTCAGAAACAGAAAAGAGATGAAGATTTCTGTTTGTATGAGGAAAATGATTTTAGCAACCGTCACTAAAATCCATGGCTGTTCCACACAGGACTGTTGAGAGCAATTAACTTCAGTTGGGGGAACAGTGAGCAGTCTCTTGCTGCTTGAGGTATGACACATTCTAACAAGACGATGTAATGCTGGAAGCTGTCATTTTCCCTATGGGATCCGGTAAGCCATGTTTATTACGATCGTAAATAAGGGCTTCAAAAAGGGCTTATTAAGACTGTAGACTCTTTCTGGGCTAAATCGATTCATTATTAACACATATTTAGCCTTGAGGAATCATTTTATCTGGGTATTTTGATATATAATATCGGCAGGCACTGTTTTAGACACCTTATTCTTTAGGGGCTTTCCCAAAGCATAGGCAGAGCCTCATTTTCGCGCCGGCGTTGCGCACTTGTTTTTGAGAGGCATGGCATGCAGTCGCATGTGAGAGGAGCTCTGATACTTAGAAAAGACTTTCTGAAGGCGTCATTTGGTATCGTATTCCCCTTGGGGCTTGGTTGGGTCTCAGCAAAGCAGATACCAGGGACTGTAAAGGGGTTAAAGTTAAAAACGGCTCCGGTTCCGTTATTTTAAGAGTTAAAGCTTCCAAATTTGGTGTGCAATACTTTTAAGGCTTTAAGACACTGTGGTGAAAATTTGGTGAATTTTGAACAATTCCTTCATGTTTTTTCGCAATTGCAGTAATAAAGTGTGTTCAGTTTAAAATTTAAAGTGACAGTAACGGTTTTATTTTAAAACGTTTTTTGTACTTTGTTATCAAGTTTATGCCTGTTTAACATGTCTGAACTACCAGATAGACTGTGTTCTGAATGTGGGGAAGCCAGAATTCCTATTCATTTAAATAAATGTGATTTATGTGACAATGACAATGATGCCCAAGATGATTCCTCAAGTGAGGGGAGTAAGCATGGTACTGCATCATTCCCTCCTTCGTCTACACGAGTCTTGCTCACTCAGGAGGCCCCTAGTACATCTAGCGCGCCAATACTCCTTACTATGCAACAATTAACGGCTGTAATGGATAATTCTGTCAAAAACATTTTAGCCAAAATGAACCCTTATCAGCGTAAGCGCGACTGCTCTGTTTTAGATACTGAAGAGCATGACGACGCTGATAATAATATTTCTGAAGGGCCCCTAACCCAGTCTGATGGGGCCAGGGAGGTTTTGTCTGAGGGAGAAATTACTGATTCAGGGAACATTTCTCAACAAGCTGAACCTGATGTGATTGCATTTAAATTTAAGTTGGAACATCTCCGCATTCTGCTTAAGGAGGTATTATCCACTCTGGATGATTGTGACAAGTTGGTCATCCCAGAGAAACTATGTAAAATGGACAAGTTCCTAGAGGTGCCGGGGCTCCCAGAAGCTTTTCCTATACCCAAGCGGGTGGCGGACGTTGTTAATAAAGAATGGGAAAGGCCCGGTATTCCTTTCGTCCCTCCCCCCATATTTAAAAAATTGTTTCCTATGGTCGACCCCAGAAAGGACTTATGGCAGACAGTCCCCAAGGTCGAGGGAGCGGTTTCCACTTTAAACAAACGCACCACTATACCCATAGAGGATAGTTGTGCTTTCAAAGATCCTATGGATAAAAAATTAGAAGGTTTGCTTAAAAAGATGTTTGTTCAGCAGGGTTACCTTCTACAACCAATTTCATGCATTGTCCCTGTCGCTACAGCCGCATGTTTCTGGTTCGATGAGCTGATAAAGGCGGTCGATAGGGATTCTTCTCCTTATGAGGAGATTATGGACAGAATCAATGCTCTTAAATTGGCTAATTCTTTCACCCTAGACGCCACTTTGCAATTGGCTAGGTTAGCGGCTAAGAATTCTGGGTTTGCTATTGTGGCGTGCAGAGCGCTTTGGTTGAAATCTTGGTCGGCTGATGCGTCTTCCAAGAACAAGCTACTTAACATTCCTTTCAAGGGGAAAACGCTGTTTGGCCCTGACTTGAAAGAGATTATCTCTGATATCACTGGGGGTAAGGGCCACGCCCTTCCTCAGGATCGGCCTTTCAAGGCAAAAAATAAACCTAATTTTCGTCCCTTTCGTAGAAACGGACCAGCCCAAAGTGCTACGTCCTCTAAGCAAGAGGGTAATACTTCTCAAGCCAAGCCAGCTTGGAGACCAATGCAAGGCTGGAACAAGGGTAAGCAGGCCAAGAAACCTGCCACTGCTACCAAGACAGCATGAAATGTTGGCCCCCGATCCGGGACCGGATCTGGTGGGGGGCAGACTCTCTCTCTTCGCTCAGGCTTGGGCAAGAGATGTTCTGGATCCTTGGGCGCTAGAAATAGTCTACCAAAGTTATCTTCTGGAATTCAAGGGACTTCCCCCAAGGGGGAGGTTCCACAGGTCTCAGTTGTCTTCAGACCACATAAAAAGACAGGCATTCTTACATTGTGTAGAAGACCTGTTAAAAATGGGAGTGATTCATCCTGTTCCATTAAGAGAACAAGGGATGGGATTCTACTCCAATCTGTTCATAGTTCCCAAAAAAGAGGGAACGTTCAGACCAATCTTAGATCTCAAGATCTTAAACAAGTTTCTCAAGGTTCCATCGTTCAAGATGGAAACCATTCGAACTATTCTTCCTTCCATCCAGGAAGGTCAATTCATGACCACGGTGGATTTAAAGGATGCGTATCTACATATTCCTATCCACAAGGAACATCATCGGTTCCTGAGGTTCGCATTCCTGGACAAACATTACCAGTTCGTGGCGCTTCCTTTCGGATTAGCCACTGCTCCAAGGATTTTCACAAAGGTACTAGGGTCCCTTCTAGCTGTGCTAAGACCAAGGGGCATTGCTGTAGTACCTTACTTGGACGACATTCTAATTCAAGCGTCGTCCCTTCCTCAAGCAAAGGCTCACACGGACATTGTCCTGGCCTTTCTCAGATCTCACGGATGGAAAGTGAACGTGGAAAAGAGTTCTCTATCTCCGTCAACAAGGGTTCCCTTCTTGGGAACAATAATAGACTCCTTAGAAATGAGGATTTTTCTGACAGAGGCCAGAAAAACAAAACTTCTAGACTCTTGTCGGATACTTCATTCCGTTCCTCTTCCTTCCATAGCTCAGTGCATGGAAGTGATCGGGTTGATGGTAGCGGCAATGGACATAGTTCCTTTTGCGCGCATTCATCTAAGACCATTACAACTGTGCATGCTCAGTCAGTGGAATGGGGACTATACAGACTTGTCTCCGAAGATACAAGTAAATCAGAGGACCAGAGACTCACTCCGTTGGTGGCTGTCCCTGGACAACCTGTCACGAGGGATGACATTCCGCAGACCAGAGTGGGTCATTGTCACGACCGACGCCAGTCTGATGGGCTGGGGCGCGGTCTGGGGATCCCTGAAAGCTCAGGGTCTTTGGTCTCGGGAAGAATCTCTGTTACCGATAAATATTCTGGAACTGAGAGCGATATTCAATGCTCTCAAGGCTTGGCCTCAGCTAGCGAGGGCCAAGTTCATACGGTTTCAATCAGACAACATGACAACTGTTGCGTACATCAACCATCAGGGGGGAACAAGGAGTTCCCTGGCGATGGAAGAAGTGACCAAAATCATTCTATGGGCGGAGTCTCACTCCTGCCACCTGTCTGCTATCCACATCCCAGGAGTGGAAAATTGGGAAGCGGATTTTCTGAGTCGTCAGACATTGCATCCGGGGGAGTGGGAACTCCATCCGGAAATCTTTGCCCAAGTCACTCAGCTGTGGGGCATTCCAGACATGGATCTGATGGCCTCTCGTCAGAACTGCAAAGTTCCTTGCTACGGGTCCAGATCCAGGGATCCCAAGGCGGCTCTAGTGGATGCACTAGTAGCACCTTGGACCTTCAAACTAGCTTATGTGTTCCCGCCGTTTCCTCTCATCCCCAGGCTGGTAGCCAGGATCAATCAGGAGAGGGCGTCGGTGATCTTGATAGCTCCTGCGTGGCCACGCAGGACTTGGTTTGCAGATCTGGTGAATATGTCATCGGCTCCACCTTGGAAGCTACCTTTGAGACGAGACCTTCTTGTTCAGGGTCCGTTCGAACATCCGAATCTGGTTTCACTCCAGCTGACTGCTTGGAGATTGAACGCTTGATCTTATCGAAGCGAGGGTTCTCAGATTCTGTTATCGATACTCTTGTTCAGGCCAGAAAGCCTGTAACTAGAAAGATTTACCACAAAATTTGGAAAAAATATATCTGTTGGTGTGAATCTAAAGGATTCCCTTGGGACAAGGTTAAGATTCCTAGGATTCTATCCTTCCTTCAAGAAGGTTTGGAAAAAGGATTATCTGCAAGTTCCCTGAAGGGACAGATTTCTGCCTTGTCTGTGTTACTTCACAAAAAGCTGGCCGCTGTGCCAGATGTTCAAGCCTTTGTTCAGGCTCTGGTTAGAATTAAGCCTGTTTACAAACCTTTGACTCCTCCTTGGAGTCTCAATTTAGTTCTTTCAGTTCTTCAGGGGGTTCCGTTTGAACCCTTACATTCCGTTGATATTAAGTTATTATCTTGGAAAGTTTTGTTTTTAGTTGCAATTTCTTCTGCTAGAAGAGTTTCAGAATTATCTGCTCTGCAGTGTTCTCCTCCTTATCTGGTGTTCCATGCAGATAAGGTGGTTTTACGTACTAAACCTGGTTTTCTTCCAAAAGTTGTTTCTAACAAAAACATTAACCAGGAGATTATCGTACCTTCTCTGTGTCCGAAACCAGTTTCAAAGAAGGAACGTTTGTTGCACAATTTGGATGTTGTTCGCGCTCTAAAATTCTATTTAGATGCTACAAAGGATTTTAGACAAACATCTTCCTTGTTTGTTGTTTATTCCGGTAAAAGGAGAGGTCAAAAAGCAACTTCTACCTCTCTCTCTTTTTGGATTAAAAGCATCATCAGATTGGCTTACGAGACTGCCGGGCGGCAGCCTCCCGAAAGAATCACAGCTCATTCCACTAGGGCTGTGGCTTCCACATGGGCCTTCAAGAACGAGGCTTCTGTTGATCAGATATGTAGGGCAGCGACTTGGTCTTCACTGCACACTTTTACCAAATTTTACAAGTTTGATACTTTTGCTTCTTCTGAGGCTATTTTTGGGAGAAAGGTTTTGCAAGCCGTGGTGCCTTCCATTTAGGTGACCTGATTTGCTCCCTCCCTTCATCCGTGTCCTAAAGCTTTGGTATTGGTTCCCACAAGTAAGGATGACGCCGTGGACCGGACACACCTATGTTGGAGAAAACAGAATTTATGTTTACCTGATAAATTACTTTCTCCAACGGTGTGTCCGGTCCACGGCCCGCCCTGTTTTTTTTAATCAGGTCTGATAATTTATTTTCTTTAACTACAGTCACCACGGTACCATATGGTTTCTCCTATGCAAATATTCCTCCTTAACGTCGGTCGAATGACTGGGGTAGGCGGAGCCTAGGAGGGATCACGTGACCAGCTTTGCTGGGCTCTTTGCCATTTCCTGTTGGGGAAGAGAATATCCCACAAGTAAGGATGACGCCGTGGACCGGACACACCGTTGGAGAAAGTAATTTATCAGGTAAACATAAATTCTGTTTTTTCACATGGTTTTATATATATTTGTTGTGTAATACAATATAATATATTGACCTTTATGTAATATACATTCCTAGTCGTGGAAACCATCTTTAGCAACTCAACCCTCATCTGGCATTTCTTTTAACTTTGGAGTCTGGTTGGGAGTCTCCGCCTATATCATATATAGCTTGCATGGTATTATTGTGGCGCTGATAGATATACATTTATTTGAACTATAAATCCTTCTACACATATCAAGCAATCACTGTGCAGGGTGTAGGTGGGTTATGATTCTGAATTCTACAGAATGCACTACATTTTATTTACAGAAACAAAATTAAAATTAAATAATTAGAAAATATTTTCACTATGCATAATTTAAATCTTTTATATGGAATTACATTTTGGGTATACTATAAGCTGCAAAACACATACCATTTATAATTTCTCTTAACATTTTGTCTATAAAGAATTTGGAAGGTTTTTTTTATACTTTACTACTTATGAATGCCCCATAAAAGTGTTGGGATTATTTTATTTTTTTAATAAATTGATAGTCTATGCAGCTAATATAATAATAACTATTCAGACTATTTTGTGATAGCTATTTTTTATTCTAAGAAAATAAATAACAAGATCAAAGGGTTTTTAAAACTGAGTCAAAAAGAAAAAGAAAAATGCTCTTTTTCCTAAACCATCTTCAGCTGCATAAAACACTTCTTATAAAATCTGTACTGAGCATTTGAGCAGCAATCTCTGGTGAATACCAAAATTAAACATACAGGTTAAGTGAGTGTTACACACAATTTTGATAAACTGAGGTGCAATTCAACATTTCTTGCATGAGTGCCTGTATAATGTGGCTATAGCTGTGAGAAAAGTGGAGCCCAGCATCTAAGACCAAACACAATGAAAATGCAATGAATCGGAATGCTTCACAGATCATAGCAGAATCAGAATTTCCAGCAAGGAAAATCTTTTCATGGTGAATTAAGTGATGGAGGAAGAAAAATGGGGATGAAAAAAAGGTAGGCGCAGATCACAAACGCTAGGCTCAGGGCTCAGTGCTAAAGATTTAAGAACCTTAGCTAAAGCTGTGCAGAATAGAATGTGCAAAATTGAATTTACCCAACAATTAAGCATTGAAATAATCTACATCCCTTCTTAATGGAAACGTGTGTGTGAGTGAGATGAGATGCTGCTGAATAAATCAGCAGAGCTCATTAAAATATAGTGAATATATTGTGTGGTGTTGCATTAAATTACTATGAAATATGTTAGAATTGCATAATCAACAAATGTATAATAAAAAGACAATGCAAAAACACTTTCAAATGAGTGTTGGAGTGTTGGATTACTATTTTCTAATAAATGTGAGTTACTTATATTTTGCCTGCCCCTATATCATGTGACAGCCACCAGCCAATCACAAAACACATATGTATATACTGTGAAAACTTGCACATTCTCACATGAATTGGTGCAGCAGAAAGTGTGTAAATAAAAAAAACATTGGGCACATTTTTTTTTTTATTGAATCATGAAAGTTTATTTTTGACTTTATTCTGCCTCAATTAAAGAGCAGAGTTTCCTGTGTAGATTAGTATAGTTCTTTATTTTATGCCACATTCTTCTGAATTGCACTGTTAATCAGATTAATCAACACATTTGTGCCGAGGTTAGCCCGCTGGCCTATATTTTTAGCTTGTTATCTCCAGATTTTCTATTAATTACAAGTCAGATCGCCAGTCGACAATAGTAGTGAGGGACAACATAAATAGAATGAAAGTGCTCTGGAGATGTCACTCCTAAGATCTGATGCATCACAGAACTCCCACGGGTTTCTACTGCCTCCCACATGCCTTGCTGGTCTTTTGTTCAATTACAGTTAATGCAATAGTTTGCCATTTTCTTCTTCTAATTATATTTTCAAGTGGGATTTGTAGCACATAGAAAAACATCCTTTTACATGTTGAGGCACCAGGGCTTTGTGCCTGGCATTGTCTGTCCCCTGGGTGCTGTACCATTCTTTTTGCAGAGCTCTGAATAAACAAGTCCCCCTTTTAAATCTGCAGTTGTACAAACTGAAAATTTATGCATTAACTGTTTGCATTCTTAGCATGTGTTCCAGATTACCTCTTACAGCATTCTTCTGGCATGCTGTAGAGTGAATATTTGTTAAAAGCATTTCTCTAACAGTTCACATATCTTTCTACCAGCCTCTGAATCACCAGTGCAATTGACGGTGGTTAGAATATTCGCGGGAGCTCCTTTTATTTATTTTTTCATGTGCTTTCTGGCATGGTATGAGAGCATAAATATTGATAAGTAAAAAGCAGATCAAGAGGGAATAAATACATTTTTGCTTTGGGCCCTATTTTTAGTTACTGGGAGATGCTAAAGTATTGAACTGCTTGGTTCATCTTTAGTTTTCCTCTAAAATTTCCAGACCTTTTTATATATTTATTTATTTTTATTAAACTCATTACTTGTGTTTTACGATGTACTGAAATATCAGCTACATTCTGTTAATATCAAATAATCCCCAACTGTGTTTCTTGAATAAAAGAGCAAATTTGTTTGAAAAATGAATTAAAAACAAAACAAAAGGTAACAACGCTCTTTGTAGGAGCAAACTGTTCCATTATGCATGAAAATCTGTGTAGGATGACCAAGTGACTCACTTAGATGTTTTTAAAAGCTAGTACTAAAAGCTAATTAAAATCTTTTCTAGAGATAAAAAGAGAACTGGGAGGAGTGCTGCCATGATTGTTTTCTCTAAGAATTTAATTTACAGCCAATTTTTCCTATCTGAATGTTACTTTCAAATTCACCCAGTGATAAGAACTAACATCTGTTTTCTGTTCAATAGTACAAGGAGGCTCGGCATGGGGCTGAGTGTACATAGACCATGTGAAGCCATTGTTGTTCTCTATCCTTTTTGTCCCCATGCCTAGTCCATTTGCCACATACCATCCGGCAAACAGCTGACAAATATTGCCTATTACAGACCCAGGCCTAATTGTGTCCAAATCTTAAAAGCTCTTCTATGCTTGTCGTCTGTGATGTATCAGTGTCTAAGACTATATAAACTGCAGTATCAAAGACCACTCTCATTTTGCATTTTCAGAGTAACAGACTGTTATGCCAGAGGGTTTGTTGCTGCTAAATATATAATCAGAAGCTAGCAGCAATCATTTTGCTCCTTTGCTGGAATGTTTCTGTTTTCAATGGTAATTCAGCATGCAATTATGAGATATCTATGTAGTTTAGTTTAGTGAAAGAAACGAATGTAGAGTCATTTGGCATTTTTTTCCTTTTAAATTTGCACATTAAATTGTTTCTCGTTAAATATATGCACAAAACAAAAGTTTTTGAAACATTTTTCACTTATCATGTTTCAATGAATTTCCGCAGCCTTCTTGGAGCAGAGATCATGATGACACAGCTTCAACTCGGTCTGGGGGTACCCCAGGACCTTCCAGTGGGGGGCATACATCGCACAGCGGGGACAACAGCAGTGAACAAGGTAGGAATTTTGTCTTAAAACATATGTCATGAAAAAGTACTTTTATCTGTCGCTCTAGTCTTTCTACAGTACATGTACAAATATTTTGGGTTATATTTAATGGTTATTAGAAATTGCTTGAGATTATAATGATATAGTGCTTGGCTGTACGTTTAAAACTGAAGCTGCAGTTCAGTGGAAATAATTTGTTAACAAAAATAGAATCTATATTTATCTCAGTAGATATTACTTAAAATTGCTATATAATGCCTGTTTTCCAATTTCTAGCTTCATTTGGTTTAAAGTGTGTTTTGTGCTTTTAGTGTTTACTTTTTAGTGCTTATTTCATTGAATTTGCAAATCCGTTATTTGTTTTGTGTTCTAACAAATTACATAATTGTTATGTTTGTTCATTCTTGTTGCTTTTTGTGTGTTATTGTTTAGTGTTGTGCAAGAAGATTTCAGAATATACTGAATAAAAATATGATGCATTCCTGCATATTTATTTATGCTATATTACCAAAAATATTTCGTTTCTTGCAGCTCTGAACAAAGCAAAATATGGTTTTGGCACCTTTTTCTTGAGACATATGTTTTTTTTGGAAGTCATGTAATTTTAAAGAGCAAAAAAGTTTATATTTTGCTCCATTCCTAATTAAAATTGGCGTGTTCCATTGCTGTATGGGTAATGCTTTGTGTGCCATAATACAGTATTACAAAATATTTCCATTATTACTAGATATAGTTTGTATGATTATTTTTTTTTGTTTTTTCTCTGCTTTCTAAATAAAACAAAAGTTATGTTGGAGGCCAATCACTGTCCACCAATAGAGATTTAGAAGTTGTTATACCGAGCTAGTAGACATTTGAACCTTGCATGGTTATCAGTTGTGTACAAACAAGTACGCCTTGATAGTTTCAATATCAAATTGAACGGCTAACTCTTTTCATGCAAAAGAAAAATATGGTATATTGTGCTTAGTACAGGGGTCAACAAATCTGTTTAGAATTTAGGAGCCAGTAAGAATATTTAGGAGCCAGACAAACTTTTAGGAGCCAGACAGTGGTATTTCTATTTATGTATATGGAGAATAACCCATAAGGTTAGGAGCTAGAGGTAAAATCCTAGGAGCCAGTGGCTCCTTGGCTCCTGGGTTTGTCGAGCCCTGGCCTTAGTAGGTGCTCTGTTGTGTCCATGATAGAAAATATTTAAAGGGACAGTTTACTCAAAAATTTTCTCCCCTTTAATTTGTTCCCAATGATCCACTTTACCTGCTGGAGTGTATTAAATTGTTTACAAGTAGATCCTTTACCCTTATATTGGCATTTGAAATAGTTGATTTAGCATGTGGTATCCCCACCTATTCTGAAAGTTTGTGGCCGCAGGTCCCAGCTATAGATAAGCTTTGTAAACACAGTCAGCAGAAGAAATTATACTCCCAGTAGGATATAGCAGAGAAAAAGGTAATAAAATGCTGATTTTCCATTGTTCTCTCCAAGTACTGGTGATTGTTTTATGGAAGGTTATAAGATTAAGAAACATGTTTATGTACACAATGTGATACAGTAATGAGATCTGATTATACCTACAAGCTCAACCCATTTTATTAGGTTGTGGCTTCAAAACACAAAATCAGAGCTTTAATATTCACAAATAAACCTTAAAAAGCTAATTTTCATACATTTTTTACTCCGCAGTTGGTAAAAAAAGCAATTGTAAACACATTAAGGGAAAACTATTTTACAGTATACTGTCCCTTTAAGTGTAAAGTCCCTTTATGTCAGACTCGGTCCCTTGAAATTTCAGCTCATTAAATGACTGTCCTGTGAACTTACAAATACTAGATTAATTGATTAAACCTCTGTCACAAACAACTACATTGTGATAAAACCCTACCTTAGATATTTTGGAAACACTTTGTCATTACCATTGACAATTAAGACACCCAGAAAAAAAAACAAAAAAACAGAAGAAAAACTCAAGAGGAGGGAAGAAAGATAGCAAACATAAGAACAAGCCCCTTTAGATGGGAACTTACACCAATGTAAAACCCACTACACAACCACACGCTATACCATCAATCAAACTGGCACAAATCTAGAACCTTTCTTCTTCCGTAGCAATGAGCCAACCCACAAGGTTTCTTACGCATCAGTTTCACAAGTATTATCACAACCATATACTTTTAAAATAAATATGTGTATAATGGCTCACAAGGAGCCTTGGATTTTCAAGTAACATTAAAACAAAGGTAGAAAAAAATCATTTTAGTGTTTTCAAATGGTGTATTACGGGACTTTGTAAATTAAATAACATGTTATATAACTTATTATTTTCTGCAAAAGCACTATTTTATCGCCCATTATACATTAAATACATATCAACATTAAAATATGCCCTTTTAAAAACTGTTAATCTAAATTTGATTTTTTTTTTTTTATAATTTGTATTTTTCCTCCCCAGCCAATTGACAGTTTAATTTAACATAATAATTAGTGTTTATTTAATAAAAGTGAACCTTGTTAAGTGCTTAGGAGTCCTATTAAATACACTTAAACCAAATGAATGCTAAAATTTGTTGCTCTTCTAGTTTCAATGTTTAGAACCATTAATCAAAAAGTGGATTTTTCTTCTAGGGCTGCATATAACTATACAGTAAATAGCATATATGTATATATATATATATATGTTGTCTTCAGTGTATGCTTTTAATGTAATAAATTATTTTTTTCAAGACCTGTCAGGTCTTTGAGTACTTGTATATGATTAGGGCTGCAACAACTAATCGGTAAGTTTGATCATAAAAATAGTTGTCAACAAATCTCATTATCAATTAGGTGGTCAGCGATTATTTGTTAAAAAAAAATGTGTGGTTACATATGGCCAGTAGGTTAGTATTTTATTTTATAGATTACTGGATACTAGATAGCCTAAATCTTATACTTTTTATGAGCTGGTAAAAATACTGAAGCTTTAGATAGGCGACAATTAAATAAATATAAATGTAATATTGTTTGATTGTTTTCCCATACCAGTTGGATCTGTGTTTTTCTAACTTAGAAAGATTATGAACAGTTAACATTATGAATGGAAGGTTTCTGTAGTCTTTGTTATCTCTTGAGTTTCCCATTTTATAAAGCACACATGTGCTGTTTCCTTAGAGGAAGTGATATGATGCATTGATAAAGAATGGTCCTTAACAGCTCTAGTGTGGCTGGCTACTTATTGTAATATCTTCAGTGTATTTTCTTTTCAGATATTAGTAAGATGGCTAAATAGAGAGTTAAGTTGTATAAATATTTGAAAGTCAAAAGGTTATTTTCATGTTTCCTTAAGTTCTGTGTTGTCTATGGTCGTGGCAAAACTTTACTCAAATCACATCTACTAGAAGAGTTTAAACTTCTTCCTGTGAATTCATTTTCATGTCAGTGATGAATACATATGTTCCATAGGAAGAGGATCAAATGAAGGAGTACACAAATAAAAAAGTCTGTTTATCATGCTATATGTAGGGTTATACTTTTCTGATATTACTAATGTGGAAGAGTAATTATTGTTTCACTGATTTGTGTCCTGTATGTAACCCTTTCCATAACTGGTCTGCTGCCTCTAAGGCTGCGATCTGCAATCCGCCCAATCCTATATGATCGGGCTGATTGACACCCCCTGCTAGCGGCCTTGAATCTGGAGGGGGCGGCATTGCACAAGCAGTTCTGGTGAACTCCTTGTGCAATGTTAAATGCCGACAGCGTATGCTGACAGCATTCTACGATGTCTGTCGTACATGATATGCTACATTGATAAATTGGCCCCAAAATTCTGTGAGAGAAATTTCATTTTATGTGTATGATCCAAATAGTTAATTTTCAGATGTACTATAACGTCTGGAAAGTATATGCATAATGGTTTGACCATCAGAGAGAAACACCTGATTCAAAAATAGTCTTAGAAAGAGTTCCGCTAAGGGTCAGATCTCACCCTTCTAGATATCATACCAAAAAAATGCTCTTCAGACTGACATACAAAGCAGTGCCTTAAAATGATGATATTCCTTGAAATGGGTAGCACATGGTATCCAGTGCAAATATGGTGTTCCATTTTGAGCATATTTTCTGATGTCGCATTTTGGCCATTTATCCACCTCTTCACTTACACATTTCCTTCCAGTCTCCTAAAGCGTGGCAAAACCAACGCTATGGAATTTGGCGGCGCTATACAAATAAATGATAATAATAATGAAAATAAAACACTGACCTGAAACATGAAGGAGAGTAAAAAAGCTATGATTCCAGTAGTAATGATTTGCTCCCACCTGCTTAATATGAATGTAATCAAAGATGAGTCTGTAAATAAAAATAACATTTTATATCTCACCTGTATGAAAATTTCACATATTTCTAAAATATTTCTTTTAAAGTGACTGTAAAGTCAAAATGAAACATTCATAATTCAGATAGAGCGTGCAATTTTAAAAAAACTTTCCAATTCCCGACTATTATCAAATCTTCTTTGTTCCCTTGGTTTCCTTCGTTGAATAGTAAACATAGGTAGGTTGATAGGAGCTAGGATCGTCCATGTGTCTTTAGCAATCTATGGCAACAGTTTGCAACTATGTATAACATTCCTATAAACATTGTTGCAAACACTGCTTCCAGATGGCTAAAGACATGTGTATGCTTTCGAGCTCACCTAGGAAAGACACCAAGAACATTATGCAAATTTGATAATAGAAGTAAACTGGAAAATTGTTTAAAATTTCATGATCTATCCAACCTATTTAAGTTTAATTTTGACTTAACTATCCCTTTTAAAGTATTAAACACAGCAGAGACAATTGTTCCTGCTATGCTGCTTTGGGCCCTGTTTTATATTACTGCAGTATAGTTCATTTTCTCTAAACCTCATGTAAGGTTTTTTGGGAAGTCAGCAGGAGTCAGTGTATGAACAGTAGTTGGCTAAATATTTCAACTATGAGTTCAGCCTCTTTGGCACTTCAAGGCTTAGCAGTTATTAAAGATGCACAACATGGGATTTAGGCTGTGCATAGAACTTACCTCTGGGCCTCAAAATGGCCTATGGGAGAATTTCTTAACACTTTAACTTACACTTGAAAATATTTGCATGCTCTGCAAGTTTAACTGATCATATTTTTTTTTTTCTGCGTAATATAACGAGCTGCTATTGTGTAGTATAAATTGCAGGCATACAACCTGAAATCCATGTACAATACAGTATTGTGTTTAATCCATAACTTGTTTTTGTTGTTTATTTTTATATAAAGATTTTCTGATAAATTCTAAAATACATTTGACTATTAAAGGGACACGGTGGTAAAAAGTGAAATGCAGAATTGCATTTTCAATTTTGAATATTTGCAATACACTTGTCAGCAATGTTTCAGTGTGTGTTTTGCCACCATGTCCCTTTAAGTATGCATTTTTTGTTTAGCTACAAGCAACCTAATAAGCAGTGTGAATGTATATATTTTTTTAAAACAAAAAGGTATATGAAACCCAAAAACCCAAAAGAACAAAGAAATTTGATAATAAAAGTTAAAGAGACATTAAACCCAAAAATTTTCCTTTCATTATTTAGATAGAACATTCAATTTTCATCAATTTTCCAATTTACTTCTATTATCTAATTTGCTGCATTCTCTTGTTATCCTTTGTTGAAAAATATACCTAGATAGGCTAAGGAGCTTGGAGCTAGCTGCTGATTGGTGGCTGAAATTGTATGCCCATTTTGATTGGCTTACAGCTACCTCCCAGGAGTGCATTGCTGCTTCTTCAATAAAAATGATACCAAGAGAATAAAGCAAAATTGATAAAAGAAGTAAATTGGAGAATTGTTTAAAAATTTATAAAATATCTGAATCATAAAAGAACATTTTTGGGTTTCATGTCCCTTTAATTAGAAAAAGTTTAAAATTGCATGCTCTATCTGAATCCTGATAGAAAAAAAAATTGGTTTTCACATCCCTTTAAATATGCTTAAATTTTCATTTTAGGGAAATGAAGTTGGGTTTAATACATTTGTAGCTTTTTTTTTTTTTGTAACTATTTTTATTGAGGTATATATATGAACATATACAGTACATGTAAAATTGTCAAAACTTGAAAATCACTGACATTGAGATAATGTTCACATAAATACAATAGTGTACAGTCTCAAATCCAGATAAATTCAAACAAAGATAACTATAACCTCACTTTTATAATTATATAAACATCTTCTGGAAAAAGTAGGCCACTTATGGGCCATGAAAAAAGGGCGATATATAGCGACCAGAAAGAAAACCATGCATCATCAAACTATTAAAGCTATAGCACACCAATAATCATACAGGAAGGCAGAAACATACACATATACAATTTGAATATAGGATCTCCATAGCAGGGGTAATGTTCCATTAGCTAAGATAGCTTCAGAAATTTCTTAAGAATGGCAATGGTAGTATACAGGAAAAATCTCATCTCAGATAGGTCAGTGGCCCACTTTTTTATAAAAATAATTCTCATATCACCCGTCACAGGTAAGGGCTCAATTGATCAGGGAACAATATGCGGTATTACCTATATAGATGTACCATAGAAAAATCTAGCGTTAGTGCCTTGCTATATATTTTGTTGCTATGTTAATGGTGTCTAGCTATTAGAACGTAGGGGCACCTATAGGATAAATCTATAAGGAGAGTATACTATAAGTATACAGGAGCACAATCTAAAATATAGGCCTAATAACTTAGGTAAATGAATTGCAGCAGAGGTGTCTAATCCCTAGTGTATTACTACAGGGAGAATACCCAGACAATATTATCTCCGGCTCCCCCTAAAATCCCACAAAGAAAAAATTGGTCTATCCCCGTCAGACTCACTGCAAGAACAGAAGCCCTGGAACATATGATGAGACAATTGGCATATCACAAAACAATATAAAGGTGATAGATTTTACATTTCAATTGACCGAGAAAATACTGACAAACATAGCATATGCCCTGGCCATAAGTCTGTATTCCCGGATCGACCATCATATTTACCCCACTCCGTGTCTATCAGCCGAGACTGCAACCCTTTTCAGTGCAGAAGGAGGTAGGCTTATTGCTGCATGGGACCGTGTATGGGGGCCCCCAGTGACGAAAGACCGGCAAGAGCCAAGTGTGCTAACACCAATGCTTCCCCACTTATGCTTCCCCAGTTTCTTTCACTCTCAAGTCCAGAAACAAAATGCGGTCATTGTTCATCTGCAAAAGGGCGACCCGTAGATCTCTTACACTCTGGGTTACAGTGCGGGCTGTGAAACCGCCATTACCACTGATCTCGGGCTCGAGACCATCTCTGGGATAACCATGTCGGGCCGACTCGTTGGCAGGCAATTCGGTTATGTAGGAGCTATCAAGCATCCAGGAGCCATCCAGCTATCTGTCGTGTAGCACCCCGATCCTGTGGGTAGCTGAACTGTGGGCCTCAGTGGTACAACACAGTGAACATAGCTGTCCCCAGGATCCCCGCTTATCCCGGCAACAAGTGTCTCTCTCAGTGAATAATCCATCAAGCCGACTCCGTAGTCAGGTAGAGCAGTCTCCACCGGGGCATTTAGAGGGGCCAAGGCAGCGGTTTCTGTACGCGACTGTGTCGTTCCCGCTTTTGCCGCCTTACTATCCCCTGTCCAGTTGTAGGGACTTGCGGGCCTCCATAGGGTCTGGGACCGGGTGTCATTTTTCCTCACATGGGGCTCCATATTAAGTGAGGTTCTATTACTCGCCTGTCTTGCAGCCATGCAGAGCGAATCAAAGGCTTCAGTTATAGTTGCCATGAGGGCCGCTTGGTGCAGATCCAGGAGCTCAGTGAGTTCCATAATGGTTGCTGTGGTCATTTCCATGTCGCTTGGCAGTATGGTCCGACAGTTGATGAATGTATATAACAGTAAAGTGTATGCAGCTTATATCTAAAACTGCTACGCAGTCGGCATCCAGGGATACCGGCTGGGGGGTTGATATGAAGGCCGTAACCTCAAAATAGTCTCCGGTATATTAGGGCTGCAGAGTAGTGTGATATATAGCTCAATTAATGCAGAATTCCTTCCCAAAATAGAATGTGAAGGTTTGGATAAAAAATAAGTCCATATATCAAAGATTTTGGTAAAAAGATCCTGCAGAGAGGAGCAGCTCAAAATATTTCGACCTAAGATGGCTGCTGCCCGGAAGTTCCCCCCACATTTTTAGCTTTTAATATTACACATTTTAAGACAAAATGCACTGCTAGCTGTGGCACTTTACACTGCCATTGAATGCCTGCTCTGCGAAATTACCACCAGCATTTTCTGTGAATTGGCTATCTATATGATGGTAAATGTATTATGCCCACATTTATTACCCTTTAAAGTGATACCAGCTTGTATACATTCTACAAATGTCTACAAAAGGAATGCTAAGTAAAGTTTCCAGGTGTATTTTAGAAGACAATCCAGGATTGCAAGTGGCTGATCAGTAAAATATATGCTAAAAAGCTGGAAATTTACCAGACTGGGTCTGATCTAAATTCTAACATAATAATATGATCATCAGGGGCGTCATGGCTATGGTACTGGTCTGAGGTCTAATATGACCATATAATGGTCAGGATCTTCAGATTCATGACTGATCTGAGGGCTAACATGGGCATATAAATCTGAGTGAGACTGCAGGATAGTGGGGCCTTATTTTTCGTCTGATATGAACATATAAAAATAGCTTAACTATGATAATCTGGGTAACATAAATTGATAAATTGGGTTGCTACCTCAGCATTGTGCTTCTGGATAACTCATGAAAAGTGCTATTGGACAGCACTATTCATGGTCCTCCCTGAGCACCCTGCAGCATGTGTAAGTCATAACTATCCAGGAAAACATTGATTGGTTGAGGTGGCAACCCTAAATCTAAGGTCTGAGACCAATCCCACCTTCTCCCTGATCACCTTGTTGTAATCTTTTGTGGGAACCTTTCTGATAAATGTTGGTGGAAATTTGTTTAGGTTTTTGCCATAATTCTGATTTGTTAATAACTTATTCTAATAATATAAATGTAGTGGCAATGCAGCTGGTATAATTTAATATGTTAACATATGGTTAAGCCATACTATCCATCCCAGACAGCATAACTTGCTTTAGGTATATACTTCTTTATGTACTAGTCCTTATATACCAGGTTATAATATATCAATTATTTTATAAACAAGGATTTTGTGTCCTAAACATCCATTAGTATATTTTTGTAGTTAGTTTTTGTTTGCTTTTGTTTTAATCCCTATTTTCACTGTCATAAAAAATAACAGTTTTTGAATACATTTAAAGAAACAGTAATGCATTTCAAATGTATTAAATTCCATTTTCCAGTAAACTTTGGTATGCAAAAATGCTTCTGGGAATAGTTATGTTTTTTGCTACCTTTTTGTTTTGAGTGTGGCTCACCAAGTATGTGAAAGTAAGCACTGTGTATATTCTTCTGATGACGTTGCACACTACTTACCTTTGCAAACAAAACGAGTGCTAAATTTGACTTTTATGCATCTTTAAAGGGAAATAGGAGTTAGATTTTAATTTGTACCATATAGACAGAGCACACACAATTAAAACATGTTGCTACTATTAACAGTGTTACCATATAGTCCTCACAACCTCAGTAGGCTTTAATGGAAAGTAGCTAATGATATGGGGAGAAATAGATTTGACAACAAAAGTAGAATGAAAAAAAAAATTGCTGTCTAAATCATAAATGTTTAATTTGACCATTTAATTTAATGAAAACATTAGTTTATCTCAGGAGGCCGTGTTATGTGTATGTGTGTTTTAGGTTCAGAGATCTTCTACAAGCTTATTGACCATAACTTTAGACACATTGTTACTTGTCACACTGGATCCTAAAGAGGAATTTCTGTATTTAGCACAGGTCCCTTACTCTAGTAATTAGAGAAGACTTGGCAATAGTTAGCATATTTTAACACTGAGGTGCAGGTAGGTAACCTTGTGACTTTTACACTGAAATGATGTGCAGTGTGATATTCAAGGGTCACTTTTCTTTAAAATAATGCTCCTATGTTACTTTAGAAAGAGAGTGAAAAAAAGAAAACTTAATCAGTGGACATACTGCTTGCAAGATTAGTATAATTAAGTGTATTTTTTTATGTATTTATTTTTATGTAATTTATGGAGACTGTTATACATATTATAAAGGGAATCTCAAGGTAGTTGTTTCATGATTGTGTAGCCAGCACAGAAAACTGGACAAAGGGGGGAGGTAAAGGACCACATTATGCTCCAGATGACTGAGCAACGATTTATATAGCAGCTCTCCTTTATACATGAAGAAGAAAAAAGTAATAACTGCAAAGAGCAGGGCATAAGAAGCAGCATGCTGCCTGAAGACGAATGTGATAGGCTGGAAGGAGCGTGCTGATTGGATGTCTTAATGAGCACATTTTCCACAGAGTTTGGGCTGTAGTTACCCTTGACCTTTGCCCTTTATTGACCAAGCTGACACTTCATTTTTCACATTCTTCCAATTATGGCTTAGCTTAAGTATTGCCCTACCTCCTTCATTTCTTTCCTACAGACAACTTTAGACTGGTTGAGGCAACATCAGATATTTTAATTTGAAAAACTAGCATTTCAGGTTTAGAGCG
>NC_069502.1:1009890397-1009895397 GCF_027579735.1 Bombina bombina
GGTAGGGCTAGTGAATACCTAGCCCCCAAGGGGAAATGTAGGAAAGAAAAGTTCTATATATTGAGAGAACGATTCAGTGGAGGCATAAAAAATGTCAATATTGCAGAAATGCACGGCAGTGGATACAATAAATTCCATTACATCATATTATATTTACACTGCAATATAATAAACCATTATATTGTTGCTTTATTGTTATAATAACAATAATAGGGGATGGAAACTGGTGCCGCAGAAAAGGGAACGTAACCCATGGCAAAAAATCTCTCTCATTGCCAATAATTAATTAGATCATACTCGGAGTTCAGGCCAGTGGGTACACGGGTCTGGAGTCTGAAGATCCAAAACATTTCCCTCTTCTGCAGCAACCTATCCCTATCCCCTCCCCTTGGTGGACAGGTAACTCTTTCAATAGCCTGCCATTTCAGTGTATTGACACTGCTACGATGGTATTTAGCAAAATGCTGCACCAAAGGTGTGGATGCCGTACCTGCCTGTATAGTTGACAGATGATTACGTATGCGTACCTTAACCTCTGTTGTAGTAAGTCCCACGTACTGTAAATGACATTGGGTACAACTGAGGACATAGACCACATATGTGGAGGTACACTTTAGACATGTTTGTATGGGGAACCTTTCACCTGTCACCTCTGATTTAACATTATCCGCAGGGAGGACAAACTCACACACCCTACATTTGTTGTGACATTTGAAAATGCCCCTATGTGTAAGCCAGGAGCTCTGTCGTGTATCGGTTTTGGGTAAGACTGATGGTGACAACATGTTACCTAAAGTGCTTGTTTTCCTATAGGAACACCGCAATCCCTTGGAGACACAGTTCTCCAATTTGTCATCTGCAGCAAGAAAAGAGAAGTGTTTTTTCACTATTCTGCAAATGTCCTGATATTCCTGACTGTATTCTGTAACAAAGGTTACTCCTTTGTGATTTTCCTCAGATAGACTGAGAGCATTACTTTTTGTGTCCAAAGTTTGCTTCCTATCAAGCGCATCAACCTGATTTCTTGCTTTTTTGATGACATGGGAACTATACCCTCTACTCTTTAATCTGTTTGTCAAATCTTTTGATTGTTCTGTATATTTATCAGGTAGTGTGCAGTTGCGCTTGACCCTAGTGAACTGTCCCTTGGCTACCGCATAGGGTACGTGTCTTGGGTGACAACTACTCGCATGGAGGAGTGTATTTCCTGCTATGGGTTTCCTAAAAATCTCAGTAATCACCCTTCCATCATCCATACCCTTGATAGTGATGTCCAAAAAGTTTATTTCATTTTCACTCAGTTCATAGGTAAACTTAATTCCAATATTATTGGAATTCAAATATGCCGCAAAAGATGTGAACTGCATTGTGCTCCCCTTCCATACAAGAAGGAGATCATCAATAAAGCGAACATAAAAACAAATTAAATGTCTGTAGGAATTCCCATCTCCAAAGACGTGGGACAGCTCCCACCAACCCATAAAGAGGTTGGCATAGGAGGGGGCAAACTTGGCCCCCATAGCTGTCCCACGTCTCTGGAGATAGAACCTGTCTTCAAAAGAAAAATAGTTGTGAGTTAGCAAAAACTTTAATACTCTGAGTATGAAGCTCCGAAAGTCCTCTGAAAAATCAGAATAATGTTCCAGAAAAAAACCAACCGCTGTAAGGCCCTCCTCATGAGGGATCGAGGAGTACAATGCTACTACATCAATAGTTGCCCATTTATAGCAAGCACTGTTCCACTTAAGTTTGTCCAGAATCATTATTACATCCTTCGTATCCTGGATGTAACTATGTAGATTCTTAACAAGTGGTTGTAGAATACTATCAACCCATTGTGACACATGTTCCAACAGAGAATTAATACCACTCACTATTGGACGACCCCTGACTTCTGTCAGGGACTTATGGACTTTGGGCAAATGATGGAAAATGGGCACAACTGGATGATCCACCACTAGAAATTCAAAGGTTTTTTGATCGTAGTGCCCTTCCTCCAGCCCATCGTCCAAAATGTCCAATAGATCCTTCTTAAATGTAGTGGTAGGATCCCTATCAAGGGGGATATAATCCTCCACATTGTTAAGCTGGCGTAGTGCCTCATTTACATAGTCAGTCTTGTTCAAAACCACGACAGAGCCCCCCTTATCGGCTGAGCGTATAACAATGTTTTTGTTCTCTTGGAGCTCCTTAAGAGCCACTCTCTCAGACCTAGACAAGTTGGGGGTCTGGTAGGCAACTGAATCTTTGAGTTTAATCAAGTCTCGTTCCACTCGCTTAAAGAAAGTTTCTAGGGTGGAACCCCTATTGTGAATGGGGTAAAATTCCGATTTGTTTTGAAAACCACTAACAGCATTAATACTTTGTTTATTGGTTAGTGATAAAGAGTCGTGTGACAAACTCTCCAAATTGATTAAATCACATGTTTCACCAAAATTAAACCTACTTAGCTTAGGGGTATGTGTAAGTTGCATTGGCTGGGAATTAAGGCTATCCCCTTGTGTGGACTGTTGGGATTCTGTGAAAAAATGCCTCTGAAGAGTCATATTACGTATAAGTTTATTCACATCAAGAATAGTGTTGAATACATTGAAATGATTAGTAGGAGCAAAATTCAAGCCATGACTAAGTAGAGAGATTTGTGGGTCTGTTAAAGTGAATCCTGATAAATTTATCACATTATTTACATTAGTTATTTGTATTTCTTCCTGCCTCTTTGACCTCTCAATTGGTAGTGGTCCTGACCTGTTTGTCCTATCCCTGTGCGCTGTGGAGGAAGACGAAAAACCTGCTCTATCTGGCGTTGATCATCATCAGATATAACTGTTTGTGGTACTTTTGTACTATTATCAACATACTTTGTAGAGGAACCTTTAGGTTCAGCAAGTTTAGTCTTAGGTGTCACTGCTTGTATCTGATGGTGACCAGAGCCAGAAGCCTCGCAGACTGCCTGTTGTGATGAATTTTGTTTGGTATTTTTAAGTATGCTTCTTGGTGGTTCATCACCACTCGAAGCCCCATTATCATCCCCTGACTCAAAGTCAGTGTCAGAATATGTCACTCTCTTGGCTTCTGTATTGTGTACAGCCCCTTGATCATTATTAGTGTTTCTATTCCTACTACCATTCCGTCTATTTCTGGATCTACCTCTAGATTGTCTTCTTGATCTGGTCCTGGTCTTCACTCTTTATGTTCGAGATTTGAAGGTACCGCATACTCTGTTTCTGACCGCTTTCTTGTACCCCCTAAGCCTCCGGTTTTCTGAAGCACACTCAGTCTCTGATATGTCTATTGATATCTATATAGGCGTTTATAGGGGGTCAGCCGGGCTGTTTTAAGTGGTTCAAAGCAATTTATATACACATATATTCTCTAAAGGTTTATTGCTTTGATACAGAGAACGTATATTTACCGGACTTTGTTTTTGTCTGCAAGACAACTAATTTGGAAAGGGCAGTAACAGTGACTTTTACCTTTGGCTTGTTTATTTAGGTGCTTAGCCTGGTTGCACCTTTCTGTTTCTGTCCAATTTACAGAGCTGTCCTTTCTCTCCATGGAGGTCACTAATTTTTATTCATTGTTGCCTGTCACGGAAAGGGACTATCCTACACTAGAAATTGAGAGGATCTTTTCTACTGATAAATCCAATTATTCATTGTCCACCTTATTTGAAGATATGGAAAAGCTTTTGATAAGGGAACACAAACTACAGTGGGACATTTGGACTTTGGAAACATACATTAAACTTAAAATTATACCACGTGGTCTGAGATTGAATAAATTTCCCACGTTTGATGTCACTGATGTAGATTTTATTAGTACATGGAATGATATTTTGTCTGATTGTTCTACACGCCTAATGCTATTATTAATTTCATATAAATCAAATGTTCTGAAAGCTATTAGAGGAGAGATAGAGCTCTTACAGACAGAAATGAACTCAAGACAGCTGGAGACTAGCTTCGCCAAATTTGATGGTATTCTTAAAATAACAGTTGCACAGGTGAAAAAAGCAGTCCTTGAAACTAAACAAACTAAATTTATAAGGGATCAGACAGACTATAATAGCAACACTGTATATACATGGAAAAAGGCAGACAATAGATCAAGAAGACAATCTAGAGGTAGATCCAGAAATAGACGGCATGGTAGTAGGAATAGAAACACTAATAATGATCAAGGGGCTGTACACAATACAGAAGCCAAGAGAGTGACATATTCTGACACTGACTTTGAGTCAGGGGATGATAATGGGGCTTCGAGTGGTGATGAACCACCAAGAAGCATACTTAAAAATACCAAACAAAATTCATCACAACAGGCAGTCTGCGAGGCTTCTGGCTCTGGTCACCATCAGATACAAGCAGTGACACCTAAGACTAAACTTGCTGAACCTAAAGGTTCCTCTACAAAGTATGTTGATAATAGTACAAAAGTACCACAAACAGTTATATCTGATGATGATCAACGCCAGATAGAGCAGGTTTTTCGTCTTCCTCCACAGCGCACAGGGATAGGACAAACAGGTCAGGACCACTACCAATTGAGAGGTCAAAGAGGCAGGAAGAAATACAAATAACTAATGTAAATAATGTGATAAATTTATCAGGATTCACTTTAACAGACCCACAAATCTCTCTACTTAGTCATGGCTTGAATTTTGCTCCTACTAATCATTTCAATGTATTCAACACTATTCTTGATGTGAATAAACTTATACGTAATATGACTCTTCAGAGGCATTTTTTCACAGAATCCCAACAGTCCACACAAGGGGATAGCCTTAATTCCCAGCCAATGCAACTTACACATACCCCTAAGCTAAGTAGGTTTAATTTTGGTGAAACATGTGATTTAATCAATTTGGAGAGTTTGTCACACGACTCTTTATCACTAACCAATAAACAAAGTATTAATGCTGTTAGTGGTTTTCAAAACAAATCGGAATTTTACCCCATTCACAATAGGGGTTCCACCCTAGAAACTTTCTTTAAGCGAGT
>NC_069502.1:1009902897-1009910397 GCF_027579735.1 Bombina bombina
CCCTCCCCCCATATTTAAAAAATTGTTTCCTATGGTCGACCCCAGAAAGGACTTATGGCAGACAGTCCCCAAGGTCGAGGGAGCGGTTTCCACTTTAAACAAACGCACCACTATACCCATAGAGGATAGTTGTGCTTTCAAAGATCCTATGGATAAAAAATTAGAAGGTTTGCTTAAAAAGATGTTTGTTCAGCAAGGTTACCTTCTACAACCAATTTCATGCATTGTCCCTGTCGCTACAGCCGCATGTTTCTGGTTCGATGATCTGATAAGAGCGGTCGATAGTGATTCTCCTCCTTTGGAGGAGATTATGGACAGAATCAATGCTCTCAAATTGGCTAATTCTTTCACCCTAGACGCCACTTTGCAATTGGCTAGGTTAGCGGCTAAGAATTCTGGGTTTGCTATTGTGGCGCGCAGAGCGCTTTGGTTGAAATCTTGGTCGGCTGATGCGTCTTCCAAGAACAAGCTACTTAACATTCCTTTCAAGGGGAAAACGCTGTTTGGCCCTGACTTGAAAGAGATTATCTCTGATATCACTGGGGGTAAGGGCCACGCCCTTCCTCAGGATCGGCCTTTCAAGGCAAAAAATAAACCTAATTTTCGTCCCTTTCGTAGAAACGGACCAGCCCAAGGTGCTACGTCCTCTAAGCAAGAGGGTAATACTTCTCAAGCCAAGCCAGCTTGGAGACCAATGCAAGGCTGGAACAAGGGAAAGCAGGCCAAGAAACCTGCCACTGCTACCAAGACAGCATGAAATGTTGGCCCCCGATCCGGGACCGGATCTGGTGGGGGGCAGACTCTCTCTCTTCGCTCAGGCTTCGGCAAGAGATGTTCTGGATCCTTGGGCGCTAGAAATAGTCTCCCAAGGTTATCTTCTGGAATTCAAGGGACTTCCCCCAAGGGGGAGGTTCCACAGGTCTCAGTTGTCTTCAGACCACATAAAAAGACAGGCATTCTTACATTGTGTAGAAGACCTGTTAAAAATGGGAGTTATTCATCCTGTTCCATTAAGAGAACAAGGGATGGGGTTCTACTCCAATCTGTTCATAGTTCCCAAAAAGAGGGAACGTTCAGACCAATCTTAGATCTCAAGATCTTAAACAAGTTTCTCAAGGTTCCATCGTTCAAGATGGAAACCATTCGAACTATTCTTCCTTCCATCCAGGAAGGTCAATTCATGACCACGGTGGATTTAAAGGATGCGTATCTACATATTCCTATCCACAAGGAACATCATCGGTTCCTAAGGTTCGCATTCCTGGACAAACATTACCAGTTCGTGGCGCTTCCTTTCGGATTAGCCACTGCTCCAAGGATTTTCACAAAGGTACTAGGGTCCCTTCTAGCTGTGCTAAGACCAAGGGGCATTGCTGTAGTACCTTACTTGGACGACATTCTGATTCAAGCGTCGTCCCTTCCTCAAGCAAAGGCTCACACAGACATTGTCCTGGCCTTTCTCAGATCTCACGGATGGAAAGTGAACGTGGAAAAGAGTTCTCTATCCCCGTCAACAAGGGTTCCCTTCTTGGGAACAATAATAGACTCCTTAGAAATGAGGATTTTTCTGACAGAGGCCAGAAAAACAAAGCTTCTAGACTCTTGTCGGATACTTCATTCCGTTCCTCTTCCTTCCATAGCTCAGTGCATGGAAGTGATCGGGTTGATGGTAGCGGCAATGGACATAGTTCCTTTTGCGCGCATTCATCTAAGACCATTACAACTGTGCATGCTCAGTCAGTGGAATGGGGACTATACAGACTTGTCTCCGAAGATACAAGTAAATCAGAGGACCAGAGACTCACTCCGTTGGTGGCTGTCCCTGGACAACCTGTCACAAGGGATGACATTCCGCAGACCAGAGTGGGTCATTGTCACGACCGACGCCAGTCTGATGGGCTGGGGCGCGGTCTGGGGATCCCTGAAAGCTCAGGGTCTTTGGTCTCGGGAAGAATCTCTTCTACCGATAAATATTCTGGAACTGAGAGCGATATTCAATGCTCTCAAGGCTTGGCCTCAGCTAGCGAGGGCCAAGTTCATACGGTTTCAATCAGACAACATGACAACTGTTGCGTACATCAACCATCAGGGGGGAACAAGGAGTTCCCTAGCGATGGAAGAAGTGACCAAAATCATTCTATGGGCGGAGTCTCTCTCCTGCCACCTGTCTGCTATCCACATCCCAGGAGTGGAAAATTGGGAAGCGGATTTTCTGAGTCGTCAGACATTGCATCCGGGGGAGTGGGAACTCCATCCGGAAATCTTTGCCCAAGTCACTCAGCTGTGGGGCATTCCAGACATGGATCTGATGGCCTCTCGTCAGAACTTCAAAGTTCCTTGCTACGGGTCCAGATCCAGGGATCCCAAGGCGGCTCTAGTGGATGCACTAGTAGCACCTTGGACCTTCAAACTAGCTTATGTGTTCCCGCCGTTTCCTCTCATCCCCAGGCTGGTAGCCAGGATCAATCAGGAGAGGGCGTCGGTGATCTTGATAGCTCCTGCGTGGCCACGCAGGACTTGGTATGCAGATCTGGTGAATATGTCATCGGCTCCACCTTGGAAGCTACCTTTGAGACGAGACCTTCTTGTTCAGGGTCCGTTCGAACATCCGAATCTGGTTTCACTCCAGCTGACTGCTTGGAGATTGAACGCTTGATTTTATCGAAGCGAGGGTTCTCAGATTCTGTTATTGATACTCTTGTTCAGGCCAGAAAGCCTGTAACTAGAAAGATTTACCACAAAATTTGGAAAAAATATATCTGTTGGTGTGAATCTAAAGGATTCTCTTGGGACAAGGTTAAGATTCCTAGGATTCTATCCTTCCTTCAAGAAGGATTGGAAAAAGGATTATCTGCAAGTTCCCTGAAGGGACAGATTTCTGCCTTGTCGGTGTTACTTCACAAAAAACTGGCTGCTGTGCCAGATGTTCAAGCCTTTGTTCAGGCTCTGGTTAGAATTAAGCCTGTTTACAAACCTTTGACTCCTCCTTGGAGTCTCAATTTAGTTCTTTCAGTTCTTCAGGGGGTTCCGTTTGAACCCTTGCATTCCGTTGATATTAAGTTATTATCTTGGAAAGTTTTGTTTTTAGTTGCAATTTCTTCTGCTAGAAGAGTTTCAGAATTATCTGCTCTGCAGTGTTCTCCTCCTTATCTGGTGTTCCATGCAGATAAGGTGGTTTTACGTACTAAACCTGGTTTTCTTCCAAAAGTTGTTTCTAACAAAAAACATTAACCAGGAGATTATCGTACCTTCTCTGTGTCCGAAACCAGTTTCAAAGAAGGAACGTTTGTTGCACAATTTGGATGTTGTTCGCGCTCTAAAATTCTATTTAGATGCTACAAAGGATTTTAGACAAACATCTTCCTTGTTTGTTGTTTATTCTGGTAAAAGGAGAGGTCAAAAAGCAACTTCTACCTCTCTCTCTTTTTGGATTAAAAGCATCATCAGATTGGCTTACGAGACTGCCGGACGGCAGCCTCCCGAAAGAATCACAGCTCATTCCACTAGGGCTGTGGCTTCCACATGGGCCTTCAAGAACGAGGCTTCTGTTGATCAGATATGTAGGGCAGCGACTTGGTCTTCACTGCACACTTTTACCAAATTTTACAAGTTGATACTTTTGCTTCTTCTGAGGCTATTTTTGGGAGAAAGGTTTTGCAAGCCGTGGTGCCTTCCATTTAGGTGACCTGATTTGCTCCCTCCCTTCATCCGTGTCCTAAAGCTTTGGTATTGGTTCCCACAAGTAAGGATGACGCCGTGGACCGGACACACCTATGTTGGAGAAAACAGAATTTATGTTTACCTGATAAATTACTTTCTCCAACGGTGTGTCCGGTCCACGGCCCGCCCTGGTTTTTTTAATCAGGTCTGATAATTTATTTTCTTTAACTACAGTCACCACGGTACCATATGGTTTCTCCTATGCAATTATTCCTCCTTAACGTCGGTCGAATGACTGGGGTAGGCGGAGCCTAGGAGGGATCATGTGACCAGCTTTGCTGGGCTCTTTGCCATTTCCTGTTGGGGAAGAGAATATCCCACAAGTAAGGATGACGCCGTGGACCGGACACACCGTTGGAGAAAGTAATTTATCAGGTAAACATAAATTCTGTTTTTTAATTTGAGACTGTGTGACACTTATTTTACACTGTGTTAAATTTGTATATGATCTACCTGACCATCTCCAGATGGAAAGATGGATTTGAGGGGTCAGTTAGGTCTTGCCTCTAGATACAGTCTTAGTGAGTTTAGCAAGAAATAGCTCACTCCCCTAATGACTAATTCATGCCTGAAGAGACCTAATCATGAACTTCTAGGCTACAAGCCTTTTAGTGAATACAGAGTCTGATATCTTAAAAACCACCCAGTATATCCACCATAAAGCATAGGGAGTCTGAGCCACTGTACTTCAGAGAAAACAACTTCAGACTTCTTTAGTCTCTGACAGTGTTCTGTAGTTTGAGTACATGAGTATGGGCATCCAATAGCACTGATTCATGGTAAAAGGAAACACAGATACATGAATCAGACTGAAAAGAACATATTGTTACCGGGGAATGAGGTCTGAAGAGCTTACAATCTTACAAGGGGAAAATACTGCATTATTAATGCCAATTCTTTATGGAATTTATGTATTCGCACTTGAAGTTGACCATTGCTGTCTGGCATAAAGTACTTGCTTAAATGTATCTAAAAATGAATAGAAAAAGAAAAACATTGTCCTCTGATTTTTTCTTCTGGCATGTGTGTTGTGCCCCTTTTTTGAAAACTTAGTAAAATATATTTGTGCTAAGGATATATTATAGCAGACAAGCCATCTAAACCAAGAACCAGATGTAAGAATGCCTCAATAGAGTCTTTTAGCTTTCACATACCTCCCTTATTGGATACTTCTCTACAACTCCTTGTTTGCAACACACAAAATGATCCTGCACTCTTATTATGCTTCTTAACCTAGCTGTCTATGTATATTTAATACAATCTAACTAGCCCTGCTAGTTCTGACTCTCATGTGAAAAACACTGGATACCCACAATTTAAAAAGTTAAGAACATTGCTGTAACATGTAAGAAATGCGTAAAGTAATATCTGAGCAATACTTAAACTAGGCTTCTAAAGATCATTAGATGTAGCCACAAATTCACCTTTCTTTAGGTTATATAGCACTATTTATATTTGTTATATTTTTTTTAAACCACAGCAAGTTTTTAGAGAAATTACAAATTGAATTGTATTGTAAATGGTAAATATTTATCCTTTGGAAAAAGTCTAATTTAAACCAATTATTCTGTGAAACGTGTGTTTCTACCAACCAAGCTTTCTGCAACTGCTAAAGACAAAAAACATTTTAGAAAGTTTTGTTATTTTCTCGTATGACTTGACATATGTGGTAGAAAAGCAGATTTGCCATGTATTTTCTCACCTTCCATGCTATGATGGTGGGAATGTTATGAATGCATTCGCTCTGAATTGACAGGTGATTGCTTCCATAAATGAATGCACTCAAATTTCCAACTGGATTGTTTGATTACCTTGCAACTGCATCCCTTCTGTGATAACAAGTCACCTGTTTTCAGGGAGCAGTTGACAGTCCTCGTGTTTATTGCCCAATTGAATGTCAGTAGCAATTGCGACTAAAGATAAACAAAAATGCAAGTGCTTGTTGACCTTGACGTCTATTTTTTTTTTTCTATGTGATACTGCACTTGATGACTATATTGCTGTTAAACTGATAAGAGATATAAACAGTGAGTTAAGAAAAAAATGTTTTATTCCCAGAGGAAAATACCATATTGCTGTGGGAAATGGGAACTGGCTGGTGCCCTTTGCCAAATTGACTTAGTTCACCTTCGTTTCAACTGTGGGAAAGAAAGCAACTCCCCATTTATGACTTAAAGGGGCATTCTAGTATAAAAATAATACAATTCTCCATATATGTTTAACTCTTGCAAAGACACACCCAGTCATAGAGAAATGTCACTCTCGGAAAGTATATGGGTGCTGTGTTTAGCCAATCAGGAAAAGCATACTAAATATATCCTTCAATCACCTGGCCTATTCTCTACTCTGGAACAACAGGGGAGATTGATGGGGCTGTGTTGACTATATTAAATACATATGCAGAGTTTCAACAAAGGAAATGTGTTTAAAAAAATAAGATGCTTTAATGATATAGACCATTTGTAAGTTAGTATGTGCCTTTAAACAATGGTTTCATGTAAATGCACAGAAAAGGGTGTGATATTTCTTATCTGTTTGACTAATGCACAAAACAACATAGATCTTTTGAAACCTTTACATTTTGTGCTCAATTGACAATTCAGATCTTCGTTTCAAAATGTCAGATAATTATGGAATGTCAAAAATAAAATACAAAACTTTTTTTTGTTTTTAACTCTGTAGTGTAATATGTAGTTTTCATCTCCTATACATTTACCCACAGATAACTACATGGGAAAAGCCGTGATCATGTTTTAGGGCATACTCGAGTAGCCAGTGTTTCCACATTAACATTAAAGGGACATGAAACCCCAATGTTTTCTTTTGTGGTTTAGATAGAGCTTACAATTTTTTACAGCTTTCCAAGTTACTTCTGTTAATTAAATTTGCTTCAATCTCTTGTTATGCTTTGCTGAAGGAGCAGCAATGCACTACTGGGAGCTAGCTAAGCACATCTAGTGAGCCAACCACAAGAGACAAATATGTGCAGGCACCAATCACCAGATAGCTCCCATTAGTGTAGCATACGTATAAATTATTATTGATCGAGTTGAATTGCGGCAATGTCTGTTCACCTCCTCAAAGCATGGGACAGATTATGGAGCAGCGGTCTTTAGACCGCTGCTTCATAACTGGTGTTTCTAGCGAGCCTGCATTTGGAGCTTGATAAATGGGCCCCTTTGTTCTCTTGATATGCTTTGTTGTAAAACATACCCAGGAAGGCTCAGAAGCAGCCACAACTGTGAGATAGCTGGTGATTGGTGGCCACACACACGCCATGTTCTTTGCTAGGTCCCAGTAGTGTGGTGCTGTTAAGGACCTACCTTTAGAGTAATAGTAAAGTCCCTCAGAAGAAATAAATTCAAATCAATGCATTCCCTTTGCAACATATTTTTTTTTAATTTTATTATTTTCTAATATAAATATATCATTTTATATTTTATTCTTATTATTAACATGCCTGCCGACAGGCCCTCTTAAAAAGCAATTTCTTTTCTTTTATAGTTATGGCCATTGTGCATGCGTGCCATGCATCCCATGCTTTAATGAAGCTACTACAGTGTCTCACAAAAGTGAGTACACCCCTTGCATTTTTGTAAATATTTTATTATATCTTTTCATGTGACAACACTGAAGAAATTACATTTTGCTACAATGTAAAGTAGTAAGTGTACAGCCTGTATAACAGTTTAAATTTCCTGTCCCCTTAAAATAACTCAACACACAGCCATTAATGTCTAAACCATTGGTAACATAAGTGAGTACACCCCTAAGTGGAAA
>NC_069502.1:1009917897-1010065397 GCF_027579735.1 Bombina bombina
TGTTTCTGTAAAGTTTATTTTGTCCCAAGAGAACCTGGCATTGTGGAAACACTGTAAGACCTTGAGCGTGATTGTAAGACCTTTATATATCTAGAATTTAGACTTTTTCTGTGTGAACTCTCAAAAAAAAGGGGAATATTTAAGGGGACATTAAATGTTCAGTGTTTATAATATGAACAAGATGAATTTATAAAACAAACTCCTCAAATGACTAGCTGTAAACCTGGTTATGAAAAACTGAAAGGATAGAAAGAGTTTTTGTTAAAGGGATATAAGTAAGCGAAAGAAAAGCACTAGTATTTAACCCGACAAAGGTTAAATACATAGGACCCAATGGTCTAAAGCTCTCCGCTAGAGCAAGATAATCTTAGAAGTCTCATGAATATGGCGACGCCACTCAAAGAAGTTTAGAAACACACATTTTATCTTGAGAGCTGTTCATCTCTCTATGCAGGGTTCTATATATAATGGAAAGACTTCTATAGTACAAAATAAAGACTAAAAAATACTTTTTTTTTGTGTGATTCCTCTCCATGCTGGCAAGTTTTTGATTATCAGGCCCATAGTAAGCTCTTGGTACCCAATGCTCTACTGGTCTAGGATTGAATACAACTGCTGAGCCAATCAGTGGTGCCATATATTCTGAGCCACAATCAGCAGCCAGGTTCAGCTCAGGATCATTAGTTCTTTGCTGACTGAAAGCTGATTTTAACTATGCGTTTAACCCCTTTGTGGGCAATATATATTTAGATCTGTTCAAGAAATAGTACAATAGTAAAATGTTCTCTCTCATCGGCTGAAGAAAGGGACATGAATGTTACAATTACACTTTCAAGATTCAGAGAGTGCATACAATTTATAGGAGGCTTCAATTTACTTCTATCATCCAATATACTTTGTTCTCTTTGTACTCTTTGTTGAAGAGCATATCTAGGGAACCTTAGGAGCAGCAATGCACTACTGGGTGGTACCTGGTGATTGGTGACTACACACAGCTCTTGTCATTGGATTACCAGATTTGTTCATCTAGGTTCCAGTAGTACATTGCTGCTCTAGAGCTGACTTTAAGGGGCCAATTTATTATGATGCTGGCGGACATGATCCACTGTAGCGGATCATGTCTGCCCGGGATCACTAAATGCCGACAGCATACGCTGTCTGCATTTAACATTGCACAAGCATTTCTAGTGAAATGTTTTTGCAATGCCGCCCCCTGCAGATTCGTGGCCAATCGGGCCACTAATAGGGGGGCGTCAATCATCCCAATCATATCTGATCGGGCTGATTGCTGTCCGCCGCATCAGGGGTGGCGGATAAGTTAAGGAGCAGCGGTCTATTCGCAGCATGTTAAATCAGCCCCTAAGTTTTTTTTAATTATTTGCAAGTGTTAAACACATAGTTATATGTAAGCAACAGAAAAATAATACAATTAAACCATTTCCCCCCCCCCAAATTTGACGAGACTGATTCTTTAAAATCAAGTTTTAAAACTCACACTCGTAATGTGCTCTAAGTTCTGTGCTGCTGTTTGTAGGTTTCATAGCAGCGTTTTACTGAAGATCCATCTTACACTAGACCTCTTTTTCTTTCTTTCAAAATGATTTGAAAGCATTGCAAATGTTAACCTATGTTAGAATTTTTTTTTAAACTCATGAAATGTCTGCACCTTTAGTAATTAATCAACACAGGGCATCTATGTTTATATAATTTTAAAATCAACATAGGCAATAATGAAATCAGGAGATGTAAATCATTTTCACAAAATAACCACCAAGTCTTATCGGACAAATACAATCTGAGATCTTTGGTCATTAAATTAAAGCCAAAAGGTGTGCAATATTCTCAGAACTTTTACTGCAATTGAACTTCTAGTCATGCAGATGATAATGCAAAAATAATTTAAATGTGTATTAAAATATACTTCAAATTAAATTGCAAAATCACTGTTTAATTTGTTTTTGTTGTCTCTTGTTGCTATGGAAATAAAAAGCAAATGAAAACATACTGATATGTATTAATCCATAATGATACTAAATCATAGACATTAAAGGGACTTTAATATAAAAATTTTAATTATTCATAGTACGGCAGCTTTGCAATGCATTCTCATTTCTCATTTCGCCCAATTTTGTGTAACTCAAGTCTGAAAATTGTGGGTTCTAGTACTTAGGACTCAAAGTGCACACGACAGGCTTCACAAGCCTAACCCTGACACATATCTGTCCCTAACTGACCTCATCAGAGATGATAAGATAAGAACTGCAAATGAAAAGCATGTTTTGCTAACAAAATGTCAGTTGCTAGCTGTGTCTACTCCAGTATTAATAGCTAGTGGGTTAAGCTTGGTTATTGAAAAAAAACAAAAAAGAATTCAGTGAATAATACATTCAAATATTTACACTCTTCTATGTTAATTTACTGCACAACTACAGAAACATATTGTAATTATGAGGTGTTTATTCAACCTTTAAAAATATGAAATGGTTCTTATCTCTGACCAAAGCCGTTTTATCGGCTTGTGGAAGTACATACACTGTCATAAACTGAACAATACTGAAATGATATACTACATATAATATGTTACAATAATGCTACAACAACAAAGTAGTAATGATCTAGGTAGCTATTGAGATGGCTTACTTGGGTTATTGGCTAGCAACAGCACCTACTCAAATATCTAGGTCACAGGTTCTAGTCTTAGTAGGGAAAGTGCAGCCTTTTGTTAATTTTTGTGCAATTGAAGGGACATGAAAGTGCAAAAAGAAAATGCTCTTATTTGTTAGAGCATTTTATTATCACACCATTCTTTGCATACCATATCTGACTTTGACTATGTGTTTAACCCCCTTGCAGTGGTTAAAGGGACAGTATACAACTAAAATTGTTATTCTTTAAAAAGATAGATATTGCATTTACTACCCATTCCCCAGCTTTGCACAACCAACATTGTTAGATTAATATACTTTATAACATATAAACCTCTAAACGTCTGCCTGTTTCAAAGGCTCTATTGACAGCCTCTTAATCACATGCTTTTGTATTTGCTTTTCACAACAGGAGACTGCTAGTTCATGTGGGCCATATAGATAACATTGTGCTCACGCTCTAGAAGTTTTTTAAGATTTAGCACAACGCAAAACTAAATGCAAGTCAATAGATAATAAATAAAAAGTCGTGATCAGGGAGCTGTCAGAAGATGCTTAGATACAAGGTAATCACAGAGGTAAAAAGTATATTAATATAACTGTGTTTGTTATACAAAACTGGGGAATGGGTAATAAAGGGTATTATCTATCTTTTTAAACAATACAAATTCTATTTGAGACTGTCCCTTTAAACAAATAATTACTCTGTTTGTGTTCTGATGAATAATATAATGCACCTTTAAGCAACAGATATTCCGCTGGGGACACATGGCCTATTCTTAATCTCTGAGTCAGAAGCCATTTTAAAGATCACAGGCCATATTATTGCAATACCAGCAAAAAACACAGAATCTCACATTGTAGCCAATAACTATAAACATAAAAAAATGCCTATATTTTAAACATCAAACGTGTTTCACTTTCAATTCCTAAAGTTATGTTGGAAGAACATGTTTGCATTGTTACAAAACTTTAAGCCGTTTGCGTTTCCAATCTGCAACCGTTTCTCATTTTCCTTATGTAATGTAAAAAAAAAATGGTGTGGCAGTATATCAATAAAGTGTTTAGTTATGTATATTTGTTAGCTAATCAGCACAAATGATCTCTTTCTTCACATACATGTTGTGCATATTTAATTTTCACAAACAACACGTATCTTTTTATAGCACCACGGAGACTTGACAAATTTGCTTAAGTGCTTGTTTATCAAGTCAATTTAGCAAAGTTTGCAAAACACAAGTGCATAACAGTGAGATGCATTTCCTCATAATCATTGTATTGATCAGCATAAGGTCAATTTAATTTGAGATCACCTCTTGATTTGTAAATCCATTTACCATTAGATTTTTTGATCCAAGTGTTAAAGGAACAGTAACACCTTGTACTTACATATTTTCAATGTCTAAACATAAGTAGAACAGATAACCTTGTTTGTTGCAATTGTTTTTCAATATTAACTCCACCCAACACTTTACTTATTTGTAGGAGCCAATCGGGACTTGAGTCTGGTGACACTAGGGCTTGCCGCTGTCATTGTGATAATAAAATCACCACTGTTTGGCTTCAGAAGCAAAAAATAAAACAAACTAAAAATTAGGGACAGATAAGCAGCAAAGTTATGCATGTGGTGCCTGTCATGTCCTTTGCCACTTTAATTTGTTCCCAATGATCCTTTACAAATAGCATTGCTTGTGGTATCCCTACGTATACTGAAAGTTAGAAAAGCTGTGCAAACATAGCCATGAAAAGAAGAATATACACTCCTAGCGGGAGGTAGGAGAGATAAGTAATAACATATTCATTTTCAATTGTTCTCTCTAAGTATTGTGCTTTGGTATACAGACAGAGATAATATAAAGAAGCTTTTGTGTGTACAGAAAGTGTTAACATAAAATCTGTTTTCCCTGCATGCTCAACCCATTTTAAAGGGTTGTGGTAAAATAACTTAACTGGCTATTTCATATACAAAAACAAACCAAAACAATTAATTTCTCATACATTTTTACTCTGCAGCTGATATAACAAGTCATTTGAACCACATTAAGGGAAAAAACACTTTTACAGTACACTGTGCCTTTAAGCATTTTATATTACCATTTCATCTGTTCCTTTAAATATAGTTGTCATTCCCAGATGGCGTGTTTCAAGTATTACATTCATTAAACTTTGAAACAAAAGCAACACATTCTTTCCTTTTTTTAAATTGAATTGCTTGTCATTGAATAGTGTTTAGTATCAATTATATTCTATCAGAAAAAAAGCCCAATATTTATCAATCAGCAGGTTAGTGTAATGCTATTGTAGCATTGTATTGTTGCATATTTAAATGTGTGTTTGTATTCAAATTCAATGTGTGAATCGTCTAATGATTTTGTTCATATACAGTTTATACGCTAAAACCCTGGACCTATTTCCTTTTATTAAAATAGCTCCACTCCACAGTGGTAACATTTAATTGTTTCTTTATAAGGAAAAAGTTTTTGTAAACAGGTAAAGACCTTTGTGACCTGCCATGTTAAGCTTCCTTGATCTAGAATCAACATCTCAGAGGAAGGGAATTTAGTAGGAGATACTGATAGAAAAAGAGGAGAGGACCCAATCACTGCAAATATGCAGCTTATTTTCTTTACCATTGTTCCTTATCAGTAACTGATTAAATGTTAAATGTGGACGAGACAAGGAAAAAAAAAATACAATTTGTGATGTTTCCCCTGTAATGTTTACATTTCAGAGCATGTTTCTTTATACACACGTAGTCAGTTTAGCTTAAAAAAAAGAAGTTTATTTTATTAGAGGGACAATTCAAATAAACGTGTTTTAAAGTACAATACTCATGTAAGGTTTTATGTCCTATGTCGAGTAATGTGTCACATAGTATAGTAATTCACATAATTTACATGACACATAAATTACAATTTTGTTCAATAATTTTTTTATTATATAAATTTGCACTTTGATTGGATACAAAAACTATACTCGTTAAAAGCGACTCAGACTTGATAGTCATTTGAATCAGTCTTTTTTTATGTTTCTGTATGTACCCCTCTAAAATGCTGCATAATGCAGGCTAGAGCAGGCTTGTCCAACCTAAGGCACAGGGGCCGCAATACTGCCCCTCTCTGCTTTTATACAAGCTGCATACTGCATGTGTGTGAAGCTTTCAATAGTATAGGAGATCCTGTACCTGTATCTGTTTGTGTCTGCAAAATATCACAGTTTCATCATAACATAATTACTCTAGTACAAACCAAACTAATTGCTTATATCAAGATAAGACATTTGGCAATTGTTTTGTTTTATATAAGTAAGGCATATATTTTTCTTTTATGTTGTAGTATTTCCAGACCTCCCAACTGTCCCTATTTGAGGGACAGTCCCTGATTCTGAGCTCTGTCCCTCTGTTCCACTGAGACAGCAATAAGTCCCTATTTGCAGAATTTCCCTTAGACCTGCCCAAGGGGCACCCAGACACACCCACAAACTGCCTAGACACATCCACTGACCACCCAGACACACCCACAAACAACCCATGATACCTCCCCTACCAACACAGCTCCACCCAGAAAAATATGATGGGCCCTAATGCTCAACCACAAATGTTGGGAGATATTATTTTTTCAAATTTGCTCATTAGCAGCTCATGCACAAAGCAGGTCCTATGGCATAGTGCATACACGGAGGGAGTATATGGCAGCATTTTGTGGAATACTGGCCAGAGTCAAGTGTACACACAAAACAACCACTGATGCATATTTTCAAGTCTTGTAACTTCCCCGTCTGGAGTTCGGCCCCCCTGCTGGCCAGACCTCACAAAAAAAAGTATTTTAAAGGGACACTACTCAAAAGTTTTCTATCATGTATATAAAAGAGCAGCAGTTAAACTTGTTAAAATATATTTTGTATTTAATTATTTTTTATTTTATTTTTTTCATCAAATATGTCAAGTAAGGTTCCTTTTTATGTTGGATTGTATGAAATTGTTCTCAAATAGCTGCTTTAACTTTAGTATGTCATTGTAAATTGCTGCTTTTGCCAGTTGAATCTGTTACCTATACTGAAATTTCAATACTGCAGTATTGGATATAGAAGAACTATGTAAATAATAGGCAGTTGCAGAAATCAACCTCCCGGGGGAGCTCAGCTTATTTAAAAGGGTGGTTCTGTTGCAGCTTTGAATACAATGAATTCTTATCAACTACATGCCTGAGTAAATTGCCCCTTATATATTGTTTACTGCCTTATATACCCACAGAAAAAAGTTGGTTTATTCAGCATAGAAAATAAATAAATCGATACACCAGAAAACCCCCGGAGTATGACAATGTCATTTTATGCACTTTTCGGGTGTTAACTTTGCTTGTTTTATATACATTTTTACAACAGTATTCCAGTGTATTAAGTAAAGTTTTTCATGAGCTTTAATTGAAGACTATATATATGTATTAAGTAATACCCATGCTCTGTCTTTTATAAACTTTAATTGAATACTTCATCTGGAACTTATTTCTTTCACCATTTCAAGGGATGTTATAGTCTATGCACAGCAGTGCTTTTACTTCCGATTAGAAGCATTTCTAATACACACACATTAGCAAAAATGCTTCTAGTAAAAGCTGCCCCTGTTTTACCCAGCATGATGCCACTTATTACGTCAGCAACGATGCATATTTTGTCATGGCCGACACGGTTCACATCACAATCTGTTTTTTAAAGGGACACTGAACCCAATTTTTTTTCTTTCATGATTCAGATAGAGCGTGTCATTTTAAGAAACTTTCTAATTTACTCCTATTATCAATTTTTCTTAGTTCTCTTGCTATCTTTATTTAAAAAAGAACCCTGGACATCACTTGTTTATTGGTCGGTTAAATGAATCCACCAATCAGCAATAACTACCCAGGTTGTTTACCAAAAATGGGCCGGTATCTTAACTGACATTCTTGCTTTTCAAATAAAGATACAAAAAGAATGAAGAAAATTTTATAATAGGAGTAAATTAGAAAGTTGCTTAAAATTGCATGCTCTATCTGAATCACGGAAGAAAACATTTGAGTTCAGTGTCCCTTTAAGCAGACAAAAGCTGTCAGTGAGGGTGCATGTAGCATATGCAAGGATGCTCTGCATGTCACATGTACAGTGATAGCTTTTACCAGATGCATTTTTGCTGATACATCTGCACTGTGTAAATGCTTCTAATGAAAGCTGAACTGTGCTGATGTGCATTTAATTGTATTGACTATAATAACCATGTAAGTTATGGTTAACTCAGATCCTATGTGTTATATTTAGTGCAAAAATAACACATGTAGGGAACACACGTCTAGCAATCCTTCTAGCTATAGGATTCTAAAGTCTTAAATGTTGTTAAAAACCTAACATATCTTAGCACTCATGAATTTAAAAGGGCATTCTAGTGTAAAATAAATTGCTTTATGTCATTAGACCATTTGCTTGTTAACAGTTTTCCTTTTTTTACTGTGTTTAAACACCTTCAGAACAGTTAAATATACCGTCAAAATTGTACTCTTGGAACACAACCCTTTCTGCTCTAGATGAGAATATGATCAGTTATTGGAGCATATGTATGTATGCATGCTGATGCTCCTGATTGGCTCACCAGCTGTATCCTCATCTGGATTGACACAAGTAGCACATTCTTTACTAAGTATTCATTTAACTAATATACAGAGGGTAAACACTTAGTTAAAGAACTGAATTGGATTACAAATAAAATGCTTTAAGGAAACAGTTTATTATTTTTACACAAGAGTAACCCATTTTTTTTTCTTTCCTGATTCGGATAAAGAATACAATTTAAAAAAAGTTTCCAATTTATTTCTAATATTACATTTTCGTTTTTCTCATAGTATTCTTTGTTGAAGAGATATCCAGAGAGGTAGTGTGCACATGTCTGGAGCACTATATGATAGAAAATAGTGCTGCAGACACGTGCAAACTCCTGAACTTAACTTCCTGTTTTTGAATTAAGGATAACAAGAAAACAATTTTTTTTTTATAATAGACGTACATTAAAAATTGTATATTGTATCTGAATCATGAAAGAAAACCTCTGGGTTTTATGTCCCTTTAACAGAATGATTCCATCATGGAAGAACAGAAAAAACTGAAGCTGTGTCCTTAAGAGGTTAAACTAAATGGGTTTGCAGAGCTTGGATTTAAATAGGAGGTTTTATAAAGAAAAATTAGTAAAACATTTTGTTTTTTTTCTAGTTTGATGTGACAAAATATAAATTTTAACTTCAAAGTATTCTAAAAGTTGTTTACCTTATTGTCAATGAGTGATGATTTAGTTACAATAAGATCAGCAAGCAAATTGTACTCTTATGTGCTCTACATGTCTGAAACAGCTCAGTAAACCCAAGGAATGTTTCCACTGCAGTCCAGAAATGTTGGGGTTGGACATGCAAATGAAAAGTTCTTTCAGTGATTGGATAAAACGTTACAAACAGCTAATCTAGCTGGACTCATAGCCGTGAAATATTGGACGCTCTTAACAAATTTCAACAATCACAAAATAAAATATTTAAGAATCCAAAGAGAATTATTAGCTTGAAATTTGTTGCTATAAACGCAAAGTTAAACCTATTGTTCCCTAGCAGATGAAATAATGTGCTCTCAGTACAGTCCATTATGTTTTTGCAGTGACAATTAAGCCTTGGTTTATGTAGTCATATGTGCTTTATTGACATTGCAGCTGTGCATTTCCCAAAGCATACCCCCCCCCCAACAAAGTGGCCCCTTTTTCATGGTGAAAATGACTGTGCGCCACTTAACTCTTTAACACGTTACATTTTACTAGTTTTAAGCTCTTTTTACAATGCCTTATAAAATGCCCTCAGCATGTTAATAGTTCTCCAAGGGATTGTTGCTGCATGGCACTTTCTTTGCAAGCCTTAAACCTCCTTTTACCCTTTCTTCTTAAACTTCTAACTCCTACTAGCTTTAATTCTCAACCTGGTCACATTTAATATCTCATAAATAAATCAAATGCCAGATGCTGTAACCCCTTCTTTTCTTACAAGCCTGGTATCTTTAGAAATCTATTCTTTTTATTATTATTATTGAGATTTTACTATCCACACACATTCTATCTGTTCATCTTCCTCTTTAGCAAATGTTAAATATAAATAAGCAGCATTTTATTGAATATATTAAATATTGAACAATGTCTGCAGGAGGCTTGCTGCATTTAAGGCATTGAAACAATTGATTTGATTCATTATATTCTTAATAGTGATCAGAAAAAAAAAGAAAACAAAACTGAAAACATTGTCATGACCTGGAAATTTTTTTTAGAAGTCTGTCTTCATTTTTTTTTTTTCCTCCTAAATGCCAGAAGACTGTGGGAAGGAAGGTTGTAAGAGGAGGGGGAAGCTTTGACCTGCATTAGAGGGACCCCTGCTGACATGGCCAGTTTGACCCATTGAAAGGCCTGAATACTATAAATGCGGCTTTATCCTTTCTTGAAAGGAACAAGATACCATGGCCTAAATGCCTGGGTGTGCTTAAATAGGCAACTATGGGACGTTTGATTTGAGTGTGTTTGAAATTGGAGCCCCCTGACAGCAAGGGAGGTGCTACAGGTCACCTGCCTTACTCCATGGGGATATGCTGAGATTTCGTTAGAAATTGCCTATAGAGGAATCACTGTATAAATTCACTTTCTTTGTTGGCTAGGATCTTGCTCTAGATCACAGTCTATAAAATGTAGCAAAACCATCATTCTTAAATATTATTTGAAAGTGCAAATGGCCCGGTTGAAAGGTTTGACAGTTTGACACAGAGAGAAAGGATGGTTTTGCTAGCTTGGGAAATGAAATGAGGATCCACTGTTCCTCTCATGCTTGTTATAGGCTTAGTGAGGGTTTTTTTATTTATTTTTTTGTAGAGTCTAGTTTTGCAGTGTTGTGGTGCTCGAAGCAATTTGACAGGCAATGAGTCTGCTTCAGTGATCCTAAATCCTTTTAGACTCATTTATGATAGCAGAAAAACAGCTAGCACCTTTTGGATGCATTGTTCAAAAACAGAGAATCAGGTATTTGACAATTAAAGTGCTATTTCAAACAATCATATCAAGACAAATTACTTATAACGTCTCTGATAATGTCATGCAGCGCCTAAAGTAATCGCAACTGAGAGATTCTATAGAGAGACGAGATCCGAGTAGACCAAACACATCAGGGATTCAGACAACAGTAGTGTTAGCCATTTATGCATTGTAATGTTGCATATGTGTAACACAAATGCAGAGATTGGGCATACACTGTCCAGAATAGCCAAAGGCCATTTTTGAAAGCCTCTGGCCTCTCTGTCACTGGCCTGCTAGTTAATTGCCACACGGATTTCATGACACATGGGCAGAAAATATGACATTTTCAGTTTCTGTCACTAGCAAACGCCACAACGTGGTTTGCACTAGTTGCTAAGAAGCTGTCAAAAACCATTAGCAGTTGGCCAAAGTTGCCCTATGGCATTTCCTCATGGCATCAGCAAAACGAGCATAAATCACCCAGTGGAGCCTATTGCTATACTAATGAGGCTGTAAGCTTGTTTATGGACTAGCATCATTTTTATGATTATTTCCACCTTTTCAGTTTGCCTTCATAATTTGCCTTCATTTGGCAGCAGGGGAAGTCAAATCTAGGAATGAAGACACTCCTGATATTTTGCAATAGCGTCTACCATGAGATAATCGATGGTCCTTTAGGATTAATACCATAAATATTAACTCCTTGCACTTTTAAATTGAGGGTACAGATATTATATTGGTAAAAAGATATTGTAACAATAAATAGTTGTGCTTACTTATTTGCTACACAAAAAAAATAATCTATTATCCTTAGATCTGAGTGCATAATATTCTTTTAAAGTGTTTGCTTTTCTTTTTCTCTGTTTCTCTTACTCATGTTGGACAGGACCAAGGTTTATTGTTTTAGGCTTTTCTGAACATGCATCAGTATTTACCCTGGATTGAAAGCATTTGCTTCCAATGAAAATCTTGTCTTGGATTACAGCTCAGCAGTGCTCTCTCTCTCCCAGATGGGAGTAAAGTATCTGTATTTGCCTAAAAACAGTAGGAAGAACAAACTATGCATTAAGCCTGGGCTGTTTTTGGCTTGACCTAATGATGTAACAGAAACCTTTTATTTGGGATAGGTCATTGCCAGGGACTGAAGGAGGTGATCTGGCTTACTCTTGAAAGGTTTTTTTTTCTTCCCATTGTATTTACACAAGTCTTTACTTACAAAATGCAGTTCCTAATGCCTCTGCTTTTATAAAGCAGAAATAATCAGGAAAGGTTCTGGTGAGTGTTATACATGGAATGCAGAAAGGCTTTCCTCCTCTAATGGAGTATAAAATTCAGGTGCCCTTAAGGCATGCTTTCAGGAATTCTTTTGCCTGAGGTAATGGGAATCTAAGGCTTTTTTTAAGGCCTTGATTATCTATTGATGCGCAAAGATGGATAAAAAGTCATCTCTGTCATATTATAAAAAAAGATTTCCATAAATAATCAATTGATTCTCTTTTTTAAGGTATAAAGTTGCTGCTGCTGCCTTTTAAAATAATGTTATAGGTGTTATTTTTTTCAATTAAATATAAAAAGTAAGACGAGTGCTTTTTAATCAACAAATGTATATATCTTTTCAATTGACGCCCTGTAGCATATAAAGTAGATAGGCTCACTGAAATTTTAAATGCAGATGAATTGTTTCCATGGCTCATGTCCCTTTGATGCATTTTTAGATTTTCATGCTTTATTCAGGGAATTGGAAAATGCAGACACAAAAGCCCCCACAAACAGGGCAGGTTGACAGAACAAGTGCTTGTACAAATTGTCGTTGTTATGCTTTCACTATCTTGGTTGCTAGTGCGTCAAACCACAACTACTTTGTTAACTCAAGCAAACTCATTGTTACTTTTGTGGTTTTCTGCACACATTGGTGGAATTCTGAGTATCTCACTAATGAAAATATGACAATAGCTTAAAGGGATAAGAAAGTCAAAATTAAACTTGCATGATTCAGATAGAGCATGTTCTTCAATTTTCAAATGTACTTCGTTCTCCTAGTATCTCTTGTTAAAAATGAATACGCACATATCATACACTAGTGGGAGCTAGCGGCTGATTGGTGCCTGCAGACATTTGTCTCATGTGATTGGCTAACTAGATGTGTTTATCTAGCTGCCAGTAGTGCAATGCTGTCCCTTCAGCAATATATAACAAGAGAATGAAGCAAATTTGATAATAGAAGTAAATTGGAAAGTTGTTTAAAATTGCATGCTCTATCTGAATCCTAAAATAAAATTTTGGGATTTACTATCCCTTTAAAAAAAAAAAAATTTTCCCTCAAAACACTAGGTAGACAATTATTAATGAAAACATTCTTTAAAGGGACATAATACTCATATGCTAAATATGCTATATAAAAAAGGAAGATATTTTACCTCACAATCTCCTCAGCTCAGCAGAGTAAATTCTGTGTAAAAAGTTATACTTCACCTGCTCGCAGCTGCAGGTAAAAATAAAAAAAAAGAAGAAATGAACAGCAGCCAATCAGCATCAGCAGTGTTGAGGTCATGAACTCTTACTGTGATCTCATGAGATTTCACTTAACTCTCATGAGATTTCATAGTAAGCTTCCTTTACCTGATTGGTGAAATAATATGAGAGTTCACGAGGCTCATCCTTTCAGCTGTCCCAGGACAGACACACTAAAATGCTGCTTAGAAATCCTTTACAATGGGAGGTGGCTACTGAGGAACTTTTGAGGTAAAATATCTTTCTTTTTTACATAGAGATGTTCAGGTGATATTTTCTAGTCAGCTTTTTACAGCTATGCTGCATCACTTTCAAGTGTTTAAACATTTGGGTATTATGTCCCTTTAAGTAGGAGATTAATATTTCTTTTTATATAAAATTATGTGTATGTGAAGTAATAATAGGGTTAATTTTTTTTTCTAGATGAAATCCTATATTATGATGGTATTAAAACTATACTGTGATATAATGTACGCATGTGTATATTTTTTAAAATGTGAAATATAGCTAACATTGTCTCCATATGGATTTTATAGTTATGTAGTTTCAAATTAAATAGAGCCCGACTATCCTCTTCTTTTTTTGTTTTTTAATGCATAAATACTGTTTATGAAAAATATGAAATATTAATATTTTGCAGAAGGACAGTTAAAAGTTTAGGAAAGTCAAGATTAAACATGCAAAATTCAGATAGAGCAGGCCATTTTAAGACACTTTTAAATTCACTTTTTTTTTAAATGTGCTTCGTTCTCTTGGTATCCCTTGTTGAAAAGAATATGCTTATATTATACACTAGGGGAAGCTAGCTGCTGATTGGTGCCTGCACACATTTGTCTCTTCGGATTGGCTAACTAGATGTGTTCTGCTAGCTGCCAGTAGTGCAGTGCTGTTCCTTCAGCAAAAGATAACAAGAGAATGAAGCAAATTTGATAACAGACTTAATTGGAAAATTGTATGTTCTATCCAAATCATGAAATACATTTTTGGGGTTTCCTGTCCCTTTAAAGAAATGGTTCATGACAATTTTAGTAGTGACATCAGCTTCCACTGGGACACTGTACTTCAATAAGCCTGTGTTTTCGAAAACTTTATGTACGTTTTATTTTTATTGTAATTTGTAATTTGTATTGTAATTTTATTGTAATTTTATTGTAATTTTATTGCAACTCAGCTATCTCAGGTGGGTGCATGACCTGTTTATATTTAACACATATATAATCTAAAATTGTTTGAAGTTGGGGATTCTGGGAGCAGCATATTTCACAGTGTTTAAGATAGCACGAAAATGAAATACACCACTGACTTGTCCCCCATATGTTATAGATGTCAACAACTAAAATTAGTAACGTTTGTCCAAGGAGGGGCAATGTTTGTAAACACCCCTCACCTAGCTTTTTACTCCTTATATCTAAGCTTTGAAACACACTTAAAGGACCACTTAATACAGTAGAAATGCATAATAAATAAGTGCATAATAAAAAGACAATGATTAGTTTGTTTTTTCTGACAAATGTATTTTTTTTCTCCCATTTTCCACCCCCCTGTATCATGTGACAGACATCAGCCAATCACAGACTAGAATATGTATACCCTGTGAGCTTGTGCACATGCTCAGTAGGATCTTGTTCCCCATAAAGTGTGAATATAAAAAGACTGTTCAAAATTTGATAATGGAAGTAAATTGGAAAGTGTCTTAAAACTGCATGCTCTATCTGAATCATAAATGTTTATTTTGACTTGAGTGTCCCTTTAAGTCACTAATGATTTTCACGAGCCACCATTTTAAAAACAATATGAATAGTAGTTATAAAAACAAACAAAAGGGTGATCACATGTTGTATATGTTCCTTTTGTAGGTGACGGTTTGGACAACAGTGTAGCTTCACCAAGCACGGGGGATGATGACGATCCTGACAAAGACAAAAAACGTCATAAAAAGCGCGGTATTTTTCCAAAAGTAGCCACAAACATCATGAGGGCATGGCTATTCCAACACCTAACAGTAAGTTGTTATTAAGTCTATTATTCTTTAATAATATAATCACAATTTTGGCCTTAGTGTTATACACAAAGGTTTCACTGAATACATCAGACACACAGCCAAAAAACATGCTGTCAAAAGGACACTAAACCACCCCCTACAATAAATTTATCTTTTAAAACTGTTTTTTTTCCCACTATACACTGCATTTACAGTGATGCAACAAGCGGTATTTACTGCTGTCATCCAGCCGTATATACCTAGTTTAATAACATTAAAATAAATACACAAACATGGACACACATACGCGTTCATTGTGTTTTTGAAAACAAAAATAGAAGCATATTTGTGTAATAACCTATATACAAATGTGTTTATTTAACCTCATAATGAATGTTCTGTCACTCGTTTCATACATCCAGAGGAAATCAGCAATGTGTAATCATTTCTTCCTGTGCTTTCCCCAGTGGCTACTAAAGCCTAGTTCATTGTCTGGATTGGTTTTGAGGAGTTCATTGTCGCTAGGTATTGTGGATTCATTTACAAACATATTTTACCTACTTTATGAGTTTAAAAGTGCGGCTATATTTAGACACTGAATAATATGTTTGGTTAGAGAATGTTTAGTCTTTCAAAGAGGAAGAATAATGAAAGATATTGCCCTATTGTTTTATTTATTTAAATATTGGCTGTTTTTTGTTTCCATTTTTTTTTAAAGTTACTTTTAGCCCTGAACAGTGCACTGCTGTAGTGTTTTAAAATAATCAACTCCTTTGTAATCTGGTACAGCGATAAAACTCTTCAACTAGGCAAAATCGTCAAATATTGGAATGCCTTCATTAAAGGGACATTCTAATATAAAAATGATATGCTCGGATGCGTTAAAGCATGCCAGGGTTGCATTACTGTTCCTACAAGGGGTTAAATAAATAGGTAGAGTTCCTCTATGGCCAGCAAACATTAGAGCTTCTGTGCATGGCATAGCAAGTGAGACAATCAGAAGCAGGAGTCACATGTATCAAGTGAGCCAATCAGAAACTGGAGTCACATGCATCCCCAAATCACTAGGGCTTTCCTGCTTGGTAACAGACAATGCTTGTGACTCCCAACTGAGACTTTACCCATAATTATTTGTCATCTGTAATGCAAACCCTTTTGCATTAGAATGTCCCTTTAATATTTGATATAAACTAATTTGTCTCTCATCTCAGCTAGCTGAGCACATCAGGTGAACGAATCGCGAGATGGATTTAACTGCAGCTACTAATTGGCAACTAGCTTCTAGTAGTGCATTGCTGCTCTTGAGCCTACCTAGGTATGCTTTTTTTGCAAAGCATACAGAGAGAACAAAGACAGTTAGAAAATAGATGTAAATTGTTTAAAATTGTATGCTTTATTGAACTTTTCATAATAGGTGGCAAAACCAACAGGCATATACAGCTATAAAGATAAAGAACATATTTGTAAACAATTTAATACACTCCAGGAGGTAAAATTTATCATTTGGAACACATTAAAGGTGCTGACATTTTATAGTACACTGTTCCTTTAAGTATATATAATATGTCTTGTAATGCAGACAATACCTTTTAACCAGTACTTTCAGACAAAGAAATTATTCATTACTGATAATGTTAACTTATTGATTTGTTTGGTCTAAACATAAGGAACCATGCACTGGTTTAGTAACTCTATCTTTATAATCTGTGCTTTGTATATAACCTACAGCAGAAACTTAAAGGACCATTAAATGGACATCAAACGCATCATTTTTCTTTCATGATTCAGACTGAGCAGGCAATTTTAAACAACTTTCTAATTTACTTCTATTATCAATTTTTTCTTCGTTGGTATCTTTTGTTAAAAAACAGGGACATAATTATGCTTAGTAACCGGCCCATTTCTAGAGCACTATATGGCAGCAGTTTTGCAAGAATGTTATCCATTTGCAAGAGCACTAGATGGCAGCATTATATATTTATACCTACCTAGGTATCTCTTCAACAAAGCATATCATGGAAACAAAGTAAATATGATAATAGAGGCGATTGAAAACTTTTTTTTAAATTGTACTTTCTGTCTCAATCACAAAATATTTTTTTTTGGTTTCATATCTCTTTAAATACAGTGGAATTACATAATTAACAAATTTATAATAAAAAGACAATGCAATAACACTTCATTAGAATTTCAAATAAGCAGTCATTTTTATTCTACACGTTATATGTTTTTCTCTCCATTTGAAGCCCCCCCGTATCATGTGATAGTCATCAGCAAATCACAGACTAGTATATGTATAAACTGTAAATATATATATATATATATGTGTGTGTGTGTGTGTGACCATATTGCCGCTTTAAAAAGGAACACATATGAAAAATACATGTCAGGGCTCTTATACAAAACATTTATTTAAACAGCACTGAAAACAGCCCTGACATATGTATTTTTTATGTGTCCCTTGTTAAAGCGGCAATATGGTCACTATATATATATATATATATATATATATATATATATATATATATATATATACTGAATTGATATCCTGACTGAGGACACATGCAATAGTTAAAGGACCAGTCAACACAGTAGATTTGCATAATCAACAAATGCAAGATAAGGGACAATGCAATAGCACTTAGTCTGAACTTAAAATGAGTAGTAGATTTTTTTTTCTGACAATTTTAAGTTATGTCTTTTTCCACTCCCCCTGTACCATGTGACAGCCTTCAGCCATTCACAAATGCATACATGTACCATGTGACAGCCATCAGCCATCAGCCATTCACAAATGCATACACACTTATTCTTGCACATGCTCAGTAGGAGCTGGTAACTCAAAAAGTTTAAATATAAAAAGACTGTGCACATTTAGATAATGGAAGTACATTGGAAAGTTGTTTAAAATGGCATGCTCTATCTGAATAATGAAAGTTTAATTTTAATTGAGTGTCCCTTTAATGCAACTGTCATTGAAAAGGTGATATCTGACCTATACAGTGACTGCAAAAAGACTTCAAAACTCCCACTGAACAATTTCTAATAGTATCAGTGACCTTCAGGTTGCTCATTTCCTGCCTGTTAATGCCCTGTGAGGTTAAATTCAGGTCTTCTTTAAAGCACTAAACTGCCATGAAATTCTCTCCCCATTTGTCACTATTACTTAGTCGATCAGGGGAAGAGTTTCAAATAACTATACATTATGCAGAGCCCTTAATTGACACTACCTGATTCCAACTTAGCATGATTAAAACCATGCAAAATGCAAATCTGTTCACTTTCATGTCATGCCACATTATGTTTTATTATTTTCAGTATCCTTTTTCTAAAGACATAAGGCGAACCTTTGAACATTTTCTGCAGATTATTTCAATAGAGTTTTCCCAGTACAGATGCATTCTGCTGTTACTTACCATAGTAACTGCTTCTTTTTTTATTATGTAGACCTGGGTGTGTATTTTTTATCAAATGCTGGTTTACTTACACTGTAAAAGTTGCTGCAGACGTGCCTGCTGCATTCCTTCTTGTGTAGGTTTGTTGCCTGTATGCAAACAACAAGGAAAAAACAAACTAATCATTCATTATTACTGTGATCATTTATATCCAAAGCCTTTTGCAAGACAAAAATAGACAATATAGAACCTTTATACAGGGCAATTTGAAAAATGACTAACCCAAATATTTGCATCTTTGGGCAACAGTGATCGTTATATGCAAATCAAAAGCCAATATTAGGTGAAACAACAGGTTTAATTAGACCCAGAATTCTTTCACCAAAGCTATGTATTGGAAAAGTAATCTAGAATGCATAGTATTTTGTATTGCTGCACAATGCATATAAGCAATTGGGCATCACATTGCAAAACAACTGCATTCAAAACAATATTCTAAAAGCATTCCGAAGTGTCAGAGGCCACATAAAAATGTAACTCCTGCTCTGATGTAAGCAATCAATGAGTAGCAATAAGTATGCAATATACATAGGACAAAAAAACTCACAATTTGCTGTGGTAAATTGCAGCAAAAGCAGGTATAATAAATAATGCTTGCACAACTAATTTTTTATTTAGTGGGCTTTAGAAGGACCTAATAGTCCGAACATTAATAAAGTCAATATTAAAAATAAGCTAATCTTTAAAATGATGAACTCTACACCAAAGCTCTGCAATTGGTCTTCTGGACAGGGTTTGAAGGCACTGCTTGCTGCTTTTTGTGTTTTTTCACTGCTCTAAGAATGGGAATTACGCTCTGGACTGGAAACAAATGCATCTTTACTGTATCCAGAGTTTAAACAACCATAATGTACAGCAGCATGCGTTCAGTGGGCAGTGGAAAATGGCACTTTCTAGAATACAATGCTGGAGTTTTTTTGTTTTTTTATTAATATAACTCTGAGGTTTTTACTTACAAAAAACTTACTTGCAACGTTTATCTAATAATGCAAAGCTTTGTATGTCCCTTTAATTTTTGAGCTTATTGCCCCTTTAAGAAAAAAACTAGAATGTGTTTTTAATTGTAATCCTTTTGTAAACACATCCTTCAAATCAACATGGAGGGGGCTTCAATAAATGTTATTCGTTTACACACAGCATTTTCTTTAGTAGCATATTAAGTCAGTTGCATATATAGTTTGGTAACTAGGATAGTCATGCCTCTGAATACTTAAAGGGACAGAAAAAGCATAATTAGACATTTAGAACAACTTTCCAATTTACTACTATTATTTAATTTGTTTCCTTCTCGTGTTATACTTTGCAGAAAGGTTTATCTAGGAAAGCTCAGGAGCAGCAAAGAACCTAGGTTCTAGCTTCTGATTGGTGGCTGCATATATAAACCGATTGTCATTGGCTCTCCCATGTGTTCAGTTAGAAACCAGTAGTGTATTGCTGCTTCTTCAACAAATGATACCAAGAATATTTGTTCTACCTAAATCATGAAAGAAAATATTTGGGTTTCATGTCCCTTTAATCTATTTCAGTTTAGATTTTCACCAAGCTGCACTGCCTCATGGGATATTAATACATTGTTCTTGCTTGTGTCACCTGTGATACAGTCTTCCAGTTGGTCTCTCCAGTCTAGTAAAAGTACTTAATATTTTCATTGCTTGCAAGAAGTAGACATAGAGGCTGGAGTTTCAGAATATTTTGGTTTCAGGGTCCAGCATCGATCAGAATTTCTGTGGTGAAGAATTCAGTTGTTCTAGCAAACAGGAGGTTAAACTAACTTGTTTTAAGAGATACGGACACATACATAAATGATATAATAATAAAATGTATTTACAAGTAACAGTAAGTGCAAGAATTAAAAAAAGTTTAATATTACCAATAGCTACTTACCATTTTAATGGGATGTATGAGGATAATGGGATAAACAAAGTTTCTGAATATTTAGTGGAATGTTAGATAAAGACACTCACATTTCATCATCAGGTATTTTTAAGCATCCACTTCCTATCCATATATCAAGAGCAGGAGCAGCAATGCATTACTGGGAGCTAGCTGTTGACTGGTAGCTGCACGTGCATGCCTTTTGTCATTGGCTCACCCAGTATGTTCAGCTAGCTCCCAGTAGTGCATTACTGTCTTCAACAAAGGATATTAAAGAGAATGAAGCAAAATTAATAACAGAAGTAAATTGGAAAGTTGCTTTAAAATGATATATTCTATTTGAATCATGAAAGAAAAATATTGGGGATCACAGCTTTAAATAAACCATCATCTTCAAATAAGCTTAAACTGCCTTAAACTGTTAAATGTGGCATTCCCTGTTAGACACAAGATATGATTCCTGTATGACTATTGCTATTGGCAGTGTGTATAAAAGATACGTATTATGCCGTCTTAGCAGCAGTTGTTGTGATTTATAGACGTCAGCTTCTTACTTATGTCAGTTGTATCAGAAGCAATGTCTCCTTCCATCCAGTCAGTGTCAGATCAGGATAAATGCACCACATTATTCAAAGGGACAATTAAACCACTTGTTCTTATGTTCTATCCTGTGGCTGCCCATATTTCCCTCTCCCCAAGGGGTGCAAGCAAACAAATCTCCCCAAAACTCAAAAAAACAGAAGAAGATCAATTGAATGAATCCCTTCACTAGATTACAAAGAATTTGTGATAGGAAGAACATTGAAGGGCGAGAGTTACTTAATAAAGTCTATGTGATTATCCAATAATGCCATACCAATAGATTTAAACATTGTGTAATGTTCTCTAAAGTAAAGGATAATCATAAGACAAAGGAATGGTAATGGAATTGACAACAGAATTCTTTAAGATTGGTCCATCTGACTCTGAGAAGCTTTCTTAGAGTTTTAAATTCAATTTCAAGCCTTTTTAGGAATCAAACAGCTCCCAGTATTCCCACATAATTATTAACATACATAGAGTAAAATGTCACTCACAATCTTAGACCTGCTGCGCTTAAACCTTGGAAAGGTGGACCGCTGTGGAGTCTGCAAAAAAATCCCCCACTGACTTCTGACTTGAGCTCAGCATTTAGCTGCCGCCCTCAGAGCTCTGCGAGTCCGACTGACTTCTACCCGCGCTGCAAACACACTGCTGTCCGACTCACTGACTACACGTGCAGTCACGAGCCAATTGAGGATATTACACGTGCAGTCAGGAGCCAATGTGCCGCCAATGGGAATAGTTTCAGTTCTGGCTGAGCTGCGCCAATAGGTTAAGATGATCTGTATCAATCACATGTCAATTGAAAGAGAGAGAACAGCACTCCATGAGATAGAACAGAAGCTGGAATAACTTCCATGCATGTTCATTTTTTTGAATTCCTCAGGGTGCGCATTCTTTTTGCACACGATGCCCCTTCACAGAGAAAAAATATCCTGAAGCATATCAGTCTGACCCTGCCCAATGACAGTCCAGCGCCGAAATACCAGGCAATTCCTCTCTGATCAAGGGAAGCAACAACCCCAGACGATCGTTTCGGCCTCCTATGGGCCTCTTCAGTGAGGTGCCTCACATGTCAACCACATGATATGCGTAGCAGACGGAAAGTTGGAAACCAAAAACTTTTTTTTAAAAAAAAATAATAAAAAAACTTTGTGTTGAAGCAGTGACACACCTACACACTGCTGCCAACAAACTAATGTATGGCGGCACACAGTTTGGAAAGCACTGCCCTAAATCTTTATGTCTGATCAAAAATATGTATCAGATTTTTTTTTTTTTTTAAAGAATAAATTTGCTGCACTGGTTCAAAAGGTATGTCAGTAAATAGACAAACTGCAATAGAACCGTTGCTATTTGGACAAATCTCCCTACCTCTGCTGCATACCGTGAGATCTAAAGCAAAAAAACAAAAAATAACATAGGTTTGTAAATTATTTTCTATGGAACAAAGGGTAAAAAAAACCAAGAATCATATACTTGGGGGACGCACAATGTTTAGTTGATATGTAATTATGTTCTTTTTTAGCTGCCCTCCGAATAATAAGAATACCAACCAATGCAACGCAGTGTATTAACCACCATATTTATAAAACCGTAGTAGTTTTTGTATTAAAATGTCATTTTAAGTAATTAAACAGTCATTTCTCTTTTCCAGTTAAATAAATCGTTTTGGTTTTTTTCTCACCTTACACACAAAACCTTATGAGTCCTGGTATTTAACCCCTCAGCTGACAGTGAGAATTACACACATTGCTATGCAATGCTTTATAGCCCCCCTCTGGCAACCTGTGGGTTAAGGCAACCTTTAAAGAAACACACTTTCAAGGAGTTCTTTGTATGGTATGAATATGATTTACAATTGCCTGCCTCATTTGCAAGCATTCTTTTTCACTTCTTTCTTGTTTAATTTAACAAGAAATGAGTAGTAAATGAAAGCTGCTGCCTGAAATCCCACTGTGAGCGTGTTTTGCACTTGGCTCCCCTGTGAAAAGGCAATTTGTGAAATTATGTGATAGAGCAATTAGTTGAAGCCAGGGCTTCTGATTGTTACCATGTATGTACGAGGACCTCCTAGAAAAAAATATATTACCCTGGCAAGTTGGCTCTAAGCTTCTTCATTTATTTGTAAACAGAATTTTTAGTGACCACATAGGAAGTCGCTATAATCACCAGCTCGTAAAGAAACCACAGCAGTGCTTTTGGATTTATATGGAGTGCTCATGTAAAATTTAAACTGTGAGGCAACCTCCCAGTTAATGTAATTATGATCTAATTTACCACCCTTTGCACACAGATGTAATAATGCCTAGATATTTATTCAATCTTTAAGCACATTACTGTATACCTCAGTGCAGCAGTTAGTGATCTGAAACAGGTGTGAGCACTTTTATAATTCATTAATACACAGTAAACACATTGTTGTTGTTTTTTCCTGGGACATATTTACCAAAATCAGAACAAAATACAATATCCAAGTACAAGGTGGTAATGGACGGTTACCCTTTATGTGTGCATGTATTTCTCAATGGTTAAGTAAATGAAAGCAAATGCAGGGGAAATCAATAGGCTTGCAGAGTCTTGGTTGTGCCTCATAGACTTTAGGACAGAATGACAGATGTGTTGCATATGAGCCATTTAAGTATTAATGCCTGGGAACTGCCTCAGAACGCAGGCCAAGAAATAACTCTGCAATATTGAATCTCAGAAATTAATTAGGTGGATGCAAAATTAGGGTATTGTACTTTAGCAGTTCCTTGTGTTCTGTATCCGTCCATTGAGAGTTCTTGTTTATTTGCTTTTGTGGAAAATGACTTTAGAGGAGGCCATGCAACATGGTTTGTTATTTGTGGGCCTGGAGTTAGAGACTGTGATAGCTTTAATAGGCCGGCAAGAGACTACTTGCTGGATAAAGAGTATGGTACAAGCAGCTTTTATAATTGCACTGGCTGCCAGTATAGTCAATATAGCAAGCTGGAAATTAAATGAAGACTATTATGTATTAAAGGTGTGGGCTGTTTAACACTTGGCACCCTGCTTCCTTTTTTATTTAAGATCTTCTTATTTTTGTCTTTGTTTAAATAAAATGTTACATCACTTTACACAACCCTTTGACCTGTTTTTTTTTAAGCATATTAATCACTTTTGCCAGGTAAGTGTTTAAAGGGACATAAATGGGTTAATTGCATAGTTAAAGGTACAGTAAAGCCATCATTAAACTTAAAGGGACAGTCTACACCAGAATTTTTATTGTTTTAAAAGATAGGTAATCCCTTCATTACCCATTCCCCAGTTTTGCATAACCAACACAGTTATATTAATATACTTTTAACCTCTGTGATTATCTTGTATCTAAGCCTCTGCAAACTGCCCCTTTATTTCAGTTCTTTTGACAGACTTGCAGTTTAGCCAATTAGTGCCTGCTTCCAGATAACTGCACGAGCACAGTGTTATCTATGCGAAAAACATGAACTAACACCCTCTAGTGGTGAAAAACTGTTAAAATGCCTTCTGAAAAGAGGTGGCCTTCAAGGTCTAAGAAATTAGCATATGAACTTCCTAGGTTAAGCTTTCAACTAAGAATACCAAGAGAACAAAGCAAAATTGGTGATAAAAGTAAATTGGAAAATTGTTTAAAATTACATGCTCTATCTGAATCATGAAAGTTTATTTTGGCCTAGACTGTCCCTTTAAGTGAATTGGAAACAGCATAGCATCTTAAGCAATTTTCCAGTTTATTTATATTATAAATTTTGCTTACTTCTCTTGGTATCCTTTGTTAAAGAATACTCCTAAGTGAGTACAGGAGCCTGCATGTGGCTATCCATCTGGCAGCAGTGTTTGCAACAATGTTTGTAGCAATGTTATACATAATTGCAAACTGCTTTCATTGAATGCTAAAGACACGTACACGCTCCTAAGGTCCTATCAGCCTACCTAGGCTTACTCTTCATTAAAGGATACCAAGTGAACAAAATAAACTTTATAATAGAAGTCAATTGGAAAGTTATTTAAAATGATATGCTGTATCTTAATCATGAAAGGATCATTTTGACTTTATTGTCCATTTAAATTCTTCTACGGACCAGCAGTGCCCCACTGAGCTGAACACTGGATAGCCACCAATCACTGTCTGTGTTCAGCTAAGGATCTGTAGTGCATTGTCAAACCAGCACAGGCTTAAACTATGCATTTTCCCATTTGCAGGGGTTAAACTTATAGTTCTGTTCAATCAATAGTGCAATAAAAATGGCCCAACTCATTATTGTTGCCTCTATGTTTCATTAAGGGTAAACCATTAGCCACTTAGGCTGCATTTGGTAATCCCATGTATAAGTATAACCATTCTGATGCCTGGTTTTCCATTCATGGCAGCTCTTGTTCCTGTCAGCCAGCAGAGCTGAAAAACTTATCAGCCAGACAGGAACTGGTTCCTAAGTATCAGCTACACACAAATATGACTTTCCTCATAGATATCAATTTTAAAGGGACAGTCTACACCAGAATTTTTATTGTTTTAAAAGATAGATAATTCCTTTATTACCCATTTCCCAGTTTTGCATAACCAACACAGTTATAATAATATACTTTTAACCTCTGTGATTATCTTGTATCTAAGCCTCTGCAAACTGCCCCTTTTTTCAGTTCTTTTGACAGACTTGCAGTCTAGCCAATCAGTGCCTGCTCCCAGATTACTTCACGTGCACGAGCACAGTGTTATCTATATGAAATATGTGAACTAGCACCCTGTAATGGTGAAAAACTGTTAAAATGCAATCTGAAAGAGGTGGGCTTCAAGGTTTAAGAAATTAGCATATGTACTTCCTAGTTTAAGCTTTCAACTAAGAATACCAAAAGAACAAAGCAAAATTGGTGATAAAAGTAAATTGGAAAATTGTTTAAAATGACATGCTCTATATGAATCATGAAAGTTTATTTTGGCCTAGACTGTCCCTTTAAAAACGTGTAACCAAAATTGTGTCAACCAAAATTATTTTAACAGGTTTAACTGCTTTAATTGCTGCTCTTGCACAGCAATGATTAAATATGTTTGAGTTGAATGCTCCTTTTTTTCTTTCATGATTCAGATAGAACATACAATTTTAAGCAACATTCCAATTTACTTCTGTTGTCAAATTTTCTTTGTGTTCTTGTTATCCTTTGTTGAAAAGCATTAAAGTAAGCTTATGAGTGTGTACGTTTCTGCAGCTCTATATGGCAGCAGTTTTTCAACAATGTTATACATTAGCAGGGGCACTAGATGGCAGCACTATTTCCTGTCATGTAGTGCTTCAGGCATGTGCACGCTACCTACCTAGGTATCCCTTCAATAATGAAAGAAAATTTCTAGGTTTACTGTCCCTTTAATACACATTAGATAGTATGTTCATGACTATCCACCATTTGTTCTAAGTAGGGGGAATTTTTTTTTTAGTATCAACCTGTTACCCCATTGGGTATTTTGATTCCCTTTCAATTAGTCTAGAAGCAAAGTCATATTCTTTTGAATAAAGGATAAAACAAAGCTATTTAGGAATTCAAAGCTTTATGGACAATTAAAATATTTTAATAAGCCTAACATATTTATATGAAGGACCTTAGTTCATACAACCCATCTATTTATTTTCCTTCCATAAGGCAGGGAGAGTCCACAACTTCATTCCTTAGTTTTGGGAAATACAACACCTGGCCACCAGGAGGAGGCAAAGACACCCCAGCCAAAGGCTTAAATATTACTCCCACTTCCCCTATCCCCCAGTCATTTTTTGCCTTGTGTCTGCGGCCCTGAGTGCCTTACTTCGTTCTAATAAACGCAAGATAAAGGTTAAACATAGTTCTCCTGACCTAGAGTCATCTAAATATCTGTCGGATTTAGCTACTATATCCCATCTATCGGAGGATGAGTTGACCTCTGTAGCTTCAGAGGGTGAACTTTCTGAGTCGGAGACTTCAGTTTCTAAACCTGTTACAGCAGAGGAACCCTCATTTAGATTTAAAATTGAACATCTGCATTTTTTATTAAAGGAGGTTCTGTCTACACTAGAGGTTCCAGAGGCTACACTCCCTAAGGAACCTAAGATCCCTAAATTAGACAGGGTTTATGAAGATAGGAAGTTCCCTCTGACTTTTCCTGTGCCAGTTAAGATGGGGAACATTATTAGTAATGAATGGGAAAGAGTAGGAACTTCTTTTTCCCCTTTGTCTACTTTTAAAAAATGATTCCCGGTTCCTGACTCTCAATTAGATTTTTGGGGCTCCATCCCTAAGGTGGATGGTGCTATCTCTACGCTGGCTAAGCATACTACTATCCCTCTAGAGGATAGTTCTTCTTTTATAGAGCCTATGGATAAGAAAATGGAAATGTTTCAACATACAGGGTTTTTTATTTCAACCGGTGGCAGATGGAGCAGCGGTTGCTGAAGCAGCTACCTACTGGTGCAACACTCTGTCGTAGCTCATTGAGGTGGAAACTCCCCTTGAGGATATTCAGGAGAGAATTACAGCACTGAGAATTGCTAACTCCTTCATCTGTGACAAGAATATGCAGATTATTTGCATAAATGCAAAGGCTGCTGGTTTTGCAGTTCTAGCCCGCCAGGCTCTCTGGTTGAAGTCTTGGTCTGCGGATATGACTTCTAAATCCAGACTCCATTATCTCTACGGTTATCGGAGGGAAGGGTGCCTTCCTACTGCAGGATAAGAAGAATAGACCTAAGGAATGGAAAACTAATTTTCGTTCTTTTCGTGCTGACAAGTCACAATGACAGCAGTCCTCTTCAAAGTCCAAGCATCCCAAGAGTACTTGGAAGCCGGCTCACTCCTGGAATAAGTCCAAACAGACTAAAAAGCCCGCCGAGAACAAATCGGCATGAAGGGGCGGCCCCCGATCCAGGATCGGATCGAGTAGGGGGCAGGTCTCTTTTTTTCAGATGCTTGGTTCCAGGACATACAAGACCCTTGGTTCCTGGAGGCTGTATCTCAAGGATACAGAATAGGATTCAAGTCTCATCCACCCAGGGGCAGATTCCTATTATCCAGTCTGTCTACAAGACCAGAAAAGAGGGCTGTCTTCTTAGGTTGCGTGTGGGATCTCTCCTCTCTAGGAGTAATTGTTCCGGTACCTACAGCAGAAAGAGGTTTGGGGTTTTATTTAAACCTTTTTGTGGTTCCAAAGAAGGAGGGAACTTTTCGTCCAACTTTGGACCTAAAGTGCCTAAACAAGTTTCTGAGTGTTCCCTCTTTCAAGATTGAGACAATCCTTCCTCTGGTTCAGGAAGGACAGTTTATGACCACAATAGGCCTGAAAGATGTATACCTTCATGTCCCGATTCACAGGGAACTTTTTCAGTTCCTGAGGTTTGCTTTTCTGGACCAGCACTTCCAGTTCATAGCTCTTCCATTTGGCCTAGCTACTGCTCCAAGGATATTTACAAAGGTTCTGGGGGCTCTTCTAGCCATTGCCAGAACACAAGGTATTGCAGTAGCGCCTTACCTGGACGATATCTTGGTACAAGGACCATCTTTTTGTCTAGCGGAAGAACATTTGGAGTCCCTTCTCAATCTTCTTCGATCACATGGATGGAAGATAAACTTGGAAAAGAGTTATCTTACTCCAAGTACAAGGGTGAATTTTCTGGGAACTATAACAGACTCCATATCTATGAGAATATTCCTCACAGATCAGAGACGTTGCAAGCTAACTTCTGCATGTCTTGCCCTCCAGGCCTCCTTGAGACCCTCAGTGGCTCAATGTATGGAGGTAATCGGACTCATGGTGTCCTGTATGGAAATCATTCCTTTTGCTAGATTCCATCTCAGACCCTTACAACTGGACAATGGAATGACGACCATTCAGATCTGTCTCAACAGATCGTGCTGGACAGCCTGTTGAGAGACTCGCTCTCTTGGTGGCTCTATCCAGATCATCTGTCCCAAGGCATGTGCTTTTTGAGACTGTCCTGGGAGATTGGGACTACTGATGCAAACTTTTCCAGCTGGGGAGCCGTTTGGGGTGCCAAGAAGCGACAAGGTCTGTGGACTCAGGAGGAGTCTTCCCTTCCGATCAATATTTTAGAACTCCAGGCAATCTTCAATGCCTTGAAGGCTTGGCCCTTTTTGGGTTCATCCCAGTTTATCAGATTCCAATCAGACAATATAACCTCAGTTGCCTATATCAATCATCAGGGGGGAATGAGAAGTTCCTTGGCGATGAGAAGTATCTCAGATACTAGAGTGGGTGGAGTCTCACAAATGTACGCTGTCCTCAGCAGGCAATCCTTTCACCCAGGGAAATGGTCTCTTAACTCCAAGGTTTTTGCAGAGATATGCAGCGAGTGGGGGATGCCGGAGATAGATCTCATGGCATCCCGCCTCAATACCAAGCTACCCAGGTACGGGTCGAGGTTGAGGGATCCTCAGGCGGAATTGAAAGATGCCCTATCGGTATCATGGAGGTTCAGTCTCATATATCTTTTTCTTCCATTACTGCTTCTCCCTCATGTGGTGGCTTGCATCAAGCAGGGGCGAGCATCTGCTATTCTGATTGCTCCGACATGGTCACGAAGAACATGGTTTGTGGATCTGGTGGGGATGTCCTAATCTTCTCAGTGGAGGTTACCTTATCGCAGAGATCTGCTGATACAGGATCCCTTCATTCATCAAAATCTAGATTCTCTGAGGCTGACTGCGGGGAGATTGAACGCTTAGTCTTAGCCAAGAGAGAGTTCTCTGAGTGTTATCGACACGCTGGTTCAAACTCGTAAGCCAGTTACTCGTCGTATTTACCATAAAGTGTGGAGGACTTACTTGTACTGGTGTGAAGATTGTGGCTTTTTCTGACATAAGTTTAAGGTTGCCAGAATTGTATCTTTTCTCCAGGATGGACTGAAGAAGGGTCTATCTGCTTGTCCCTGAAGGGACAGATATCGGCCCTGTCGGTGTTACTGCACAAAAGATTGACTGAGCTTCCGGATGTGTAGTCCTTTGTTAAGGTTCTGGCTAGGATCAGACCCGTGTTTAGATCTGGGTCTCCGCCTTGGAGCATCAGTCTTGTTCTTAGTGTTTTGCAGCAGGCTCCGTTTGAGCCTATGCATACTGTTGACATTAAATTGTTATCTTGGAAGTTTCTGAGATTTCTGCTTTGCAATGTGATTCCCCTTATCTGGTTTTTCATGCTGATAAGGCGGTTTTACGCACTAAACTAGGGTTCAAGAAATTGTTGTTTCTCCCTTGTGTCCTAATCCTTCTTCAGCGAAGGAATGTTTGCTTCAGAATATAGATGTGGTTCGTGCCTTGAAGTTCTATCTTCAGGCTACTAAGGAATTCAGACATTCTTCCTCTTTGTTTGTCATCTATGCTGGGAAGCGTAAGGGGCAGAAGGCTACTACGACTTCTCTATCTTTCTGGTTGAGGAGTGTCATCCGCTTAGCTTATGAGACAGCGGGACGACAGCCTCCTGAGAAGATAACGGCTGATTCCACTAGAGCAGTGGCTTCCTCTTGGGCTTTTAAGAACGAAGCCTCAATGGATCAGATTTGTAAGGTGGCTACCTGGTCCTCCTTATACACTTTTTTTTCTCAAAATTTTACAAGTTTGATGTGTTTGCTTCGGCTGAAGCAGCGTGAGAAAAAGTTTTGCACGCTGTGGTGCCCTCAGAATAGGGTTCGCCTCTTTTTTCTCTTCCCTCCCGTTATTCATTCAGTGTTCTCTGGAGCTTGGGTATAGTTTTCCCAACAGTAAGGAATGAAGTCGTGGACTCTCCCTGCCTTATGGAAGGAAAACATAATTTATGCTTACAAGATAAATTCCTTTCCTTCCTGGCAGGGAGAGTCCACTACTCCGCCCGTAATGTATTTTTTTTGATGGGCAGCTTCCTTTTTATATTATTTCTTCTGGCATCTTTTATACCCTGATGTTTCTCCTATTTTTCCTTGTTCCCTCGGCAGAATGACTGGGGGATAGGGGAGGTGGAAGGGATATTTAAGCCTTTGGCTGTGGTGTCTTTGCCTCCTCCTTGTGGCCAGATGTTGTATTTCCCAACAGTAAGGAATGAAGTTGTGGACTCTCCCTGCCAGGAAGGAAAGGAATTTGTTTTTTTTAACTTCCTTACATTGTGAATTGAGACAAATTTGTCATTAGGAAAAATGTACAGCTGCCTAGTGGTGTCTTTACCTAGAGGTAACATAATACAGATTCATACTGCATTTTGTATTGTGTAATTTATGCTGCAAATGTGGCTACAGTGTATGGTCAGTGAGAACTATAATGGTGCATTTATATTTTTTATAAATTAAAACAAGTTGGTTGCAAGAGCCCATCTTAGTGATTGCAATGCTAGTCAAAAGTGGGAAGTAAATCTGTGGACACCTGGGTAAACTGTGAATGGGGCACCAGAAAGATAAATCTTTAACTGCTTATAGGTAACCTCCTTATGCAAAACTTTGTGCCCTTATAAAGCAGTCAAAAAGGTTAACAATAACTTTTGTCCTAGCTGTTTAGTTACAATCACTTTTTGTGTACATTTATTATGTTGGCTTTAAAGGTGCATTAAATACTTTGAGATGATAATAAAAAAACATAAATTGTATATATATTTAAAAAAAAACTCTGTAATATATTTTCACTATTTATGTTCTCCCCATTTCCTGTAATTCCATTCTGAAATTGTGAGCTTTTTAGTTCGATTTAGATATGGAAATGCATAACACTGTTAAATTCCACACAGCCATTGGCTGCACATTCTAGTGACCTATTTATGCCTGTCCCTAATTGGCCACAGCAGAGAAACCTAAGTTACAACATGGCAGCTCCCATTTGCTTTGTAGACATTATAACGTTACACTTATTTTGTCAATATTTAAATAACTAATGACACTTTAAAAAATACATCTACATGTTATTCTCAGACTGCATCATTCTATCTAGCATGTATTTAGTGTTTAATGTCTCCTTAACGCTATCTTAACTAATTGTGTGTTATTTTTTTTATTTTGCTATACTTTACCAAAATTTCCTACAACTTTCACATTTTTTAATATGCAGCTCAGAAAATGAATTCTCATGTACGGCACAATACTCAGTACATTTTAGTTAAGAGTTATGCGGCCCCTTGTTACCATGACATCACAGAGTGGTTTATAAACCATTGAGCAGTGTCAGACTAAATAGCATCCCTGCGGTGCCCTGTCAGATATTTTGTAATAACAATAAAAAGCTTTTTCATTATAATTCTTTGTTGAGAAAACAGTTTGGTTTCCAACATTCTCTGTCATGTGAGATAACTTCTGATAGTACTAAAACCTTAAAACTGATAGACAAATAAGCAGGTCATGTGTTTCATTGTCATGTCACAAATTTTTTTTCTGTATCATTATATTCAAAAACTGTTCTCATGTGATTTTTGTTTCTAAGAGAGATGTAATCAGGCAATTTCCACAAATATATGATGAGCTGTACACTTAGCGCCTCTGAAATGATATGGTGGGGCATGTTATCACTACTAGACTTGTTAAGAATTGATTTGCCTGTGCATGGTGGCTGTGCAAATACTTCCATGGTGATGATATGCAATAATTTTTTAGTCATTTGTTTATTTATGCATTTATTTATATCCTTTAACCCCTTCATGCCGGGGCCAAATATTTAACATCGGAACAAAGTTCCGATGTAAACACTTGCTTTAAAAATGAAATCACTCAATGCGACTACGTGAATTTAAGGGTGGAATCGGATCATGGGCAGGCTGCCTACACTGTTAGGCACAGGCCACAGTCCGTGTTCCTATTCTGAAAGCGCAGAAGGCGGTGTTAAAGCCCAGTGCTGTTAGGTGTTAAGGGGTTAATGACAACATTTTGTTAGCTTCAGTATTTTCATTGCTGTTTATAGTGCTCTTAGTATTATTTATTTGTAAAGCAGGACCAATGTCAGTGCACACCTCCCAACAGAAGCTTTCCAGAGCTGGGAGGTGAAGCCAGTGAAGAGATTTAATTTTTGTGGGCAGCGATTTAATTTTTGTGGGCAGCACTACAGCAAGATAAGTGAGCCAGTTGAATTTGGGGCATGCAACGGATGGCACTAGAGCAGTTTGCCCTGGCCGGATAAGTTCCGGATGGCATTGAGGACACACCTTCCAATCCGTGACAAATATGTGAGATGACAGTTCGGAAGTCTGCAGTAGTGCTATGTACATAACAAGGGGTACACAATGAAATTAATACAGGAGTAGGAAGTCATCCTTTAGTTTAGGGCTTGATAAGTGTCAGGTGCCAGGAAGCCACGGTTCCTAAAGTCTTCAGGGAAACCTGTGCATAAAATCCTGCCTCCTAAACACAAGTGTCTGGCTTGTTATTCTTTTATATTTGTAAATTGTATAACTTGTGTTCAACCCCTGAGGTATCTGATTCAGCTGCTCTTTCTGTGGTCACACTGTTTATTTAATAAAAAAAAATATACCTACATTTGAAAGGGATATAGAAGAGATGCATTAATATTAATGCTAGAGGTACCCCTCTGGACTTTGTAATCACCTTTTTATCACCCCAAAATATTGATGCCTCTCCCACACACACCCCCACACACCTCCACACATACACCCCCACACATATACACCCCCACACACATACACCCCCACACATATACACCCCCCACAGTTATACACACTTACACCCACACACACTTACACCCACATACATATACACGCACACCCAGACCCACACATATATACACACACACACACCCCACATACACACACACATATACACACACACACTTACACCCACACATATACACACACACAAACATTATCAGGGATAATTGTCACACATTGTGCTCTTCTTTTTGCTCCTAAAACCTTTATAAAAGCTGTATTCTTTATAATATGTATATCACTGTTTTAGTTTTGGTTTAGCAAAGCCCTTTGAAACCACAGCAGGAGATAAATACACTAACTGCTTTGTGCACACATAATAAATATTTATTTTCAATATTTTCCAAAAATGCTAGCAAAAAAATAAATAAAATAAAAACAATAATTATGTTGTTATAAAGAATAAGACACAATTGCAAATAAAAACACAAATACATACTGAACATTTAAAGCATAAAACTTGGGCAATACAATATTCAGATTTGTCTGTTTGTCACAAAATGTAAACATACTATGTAAGAAAAAAGTTGTAAAAATCACATATTTGTTTGTTTCTAGAAAGCATTCATTTGTGAACTATAATTGTGTTGGGTCTTGGTGCCTTTTAACTAGGTCATTTGTTTTGTCTGCAACATTAAGGATCAAAGGTCATTTGGAATCCAGAAGTCATTAGTCAGTGACTGTTCTTTGCTGGATCCCCAGGATGTCGGCTTACTAGTCACCCATGGCAACTTGGGCAAGACGTGCTGTGCTGTCACAGACTTGGAGAGGAGCCTGTTTTGCTTTGCTTTCCATTTACATTAATGGAGCAACTGCTCTAAGCATAACAATATAAATATGTATGTATAGAACCAATTTGAATTTTCAAAGATAAAGAAAAGGAATAGAAAACAAAACTAGTCTGCTAAAACATAGAAAGTTTCAGTGAGGGTTTTTAAATGCAAAGTATTTCAACAGCACCAGGGAAACTTAAAAAACCATACGTTTTGAAAACCATATGTATTTCAGATTAGGTAACTAAACATGTTTTGTTGTACTGCACTTCTTAATATTTCCATAAAAACATTTGAGTTAATGACAGAGTTTAGCTCAGAATCTTTCTCTGCTTTGCTGTAATTTTGAGAAGCATTAAGCACTGGAAGTCACGGATAAAAGGCATAGCTGAGTCAAATCACTCAGCTTAGTTTTTATTGAGACCTAATGTGCCCCAAACCCACACCTTACCTTGAAAACATCATCAATTACAAGAGTGACAGGCCCCAGGGATTCGGTGTGAGGAGCTCATTTTTGGAAGTCATCTTGCAGGAGGGGAAAAAAATCTGCCTTTCAGTCGCATTCATCACTTCCTCCTATATCACAAGCGTAGCAGTAAATGGCAAGTAAAATTAGTGAGTCAACAAAAGAAAAACACAGCCTCATTGGTATCGCTTACATCTACAACCAACACAACACACCTCTTAAAATGTATATTTTTAATGTTTATATTTTTCTGGGTTTTTTTCTGTTTTTTTTTTTTCTGTTTTTTTTTTTTTTCTTATTAAAACAACTCTAAAGATTCTGTACCTTGCTGAAAAGCACACAAATAATCTCAAAGAAGAATAAGCAATTTTATACCTTGATCACAATTTATCATTCTCAAGTGTCCATAGATAGCTTATTAAACTTATGTGAATGTATATCTTCCTAAATTCCAAATGTGTGGAATTGTTTAAGCAAGGAAACAGATTGATGATGTTTAGTTTACCTAAAAATAAACACAAAAAAGGATAGACAGGGAACCTAATTAATGACCCTTAAGTTGTTTAACCCAAATGATTGGTCTTGTGAAAAGAAGCTTATACAAATAAACAATGATTGTGTTTTCTATGTGTTGACAGATAAATATTTGCTAGAGCAATATGAAACTCGTGTAGCTAAATTTCTCTATTTTAACTTTTGTTAAATTAAAAAGTAAGTCATTAAATAGTTGTTGGTGATTACTGATGTGTAAAATATATAGTTATTTATTTTAAATTGTAAAAGTTGTATTAAATGCCTCATACAAACAGACTAGTTCAGCAAAAGGGATATCTGTCACCCCATGTAAATTAGATCCCCTCTACTTTTAGTCAGTATCCCGAGGATGTATATTTTGAATTAGTAAGCATATTTCACAATGACAGTTTAAACAGTGTAAACAATTATTGTTGTGTTAGAAAGTTGGAAACAGCGAGTTGGAATGTGTCCAAAGAAGTCTACAGGGGGACCCAAACATATATTTCTGTTAAAAAAAGAAATAAAAGACAAATAAAAAGTCCTCAATTCAGGACCGCAAGGCAATGTCAACCTAATGTTGGAAAGTCAGCTCACAGCTACTGGGTTATTGCGGGCATTTCTGCCCTTGTCGTTTGGATTACCGCTGTGCCACGCGTGCAGTTACACAATGCATAAAGGCGAGGGTTATTTCTAGGACAGATAATTGAACATTAATACTCGCTGACACTGTCGCAGAAATGATATGTCAACCTGACAGGGCCTATGTGCTTACATCTGCTGATTGGCTGTAGACGAAGGGGATGTTTGTCAGATCAGACCTGAGGCCTCAGTGCTGTAGAGCTAAGGAAGATGTAACCATTAATCATGAGCTGCCATCTTTGGAAGACAAACTTTTAACCAGTTTGCTGCCGAGATGCCATTTATTTTTCCTGACACCATGTATGTATGTATGTATGTGTGTATATATAAATATATATATATATACACACATATATACACACACACCAGTATATATTTTATTGTATTTAGAACTAGAGTTCAAAAAGATTTGTGTGAATTTTTTTAAGAAATTGATTAGGCAAGGTCTTGTTTTCTTGGTTACTAAGACCTAATGGTTAAACAGCGGGTAAACGTTTATTAGTATGCTCAAATCATTACGTTTTATTTTGCTTTCTTATTTCAAGATATTTTAAATTTATGTTACAACATTGACATATGATTCATTGCCTCTTTTTTTTGCATATTACATGTGACTGTAAAGCCAGTTTTTACACAATGTAAAAAGTGTTTATGGTGTACTTGCATTTCAGAACAAAACTTTACAACACAGGGACAGTTCACCCAAAAAAAAAAATTCCCCTTTAAATTGTTCCCAATGATTCATTTTACCTGCTGGAGTGTATTAGATTGTTTACAAGTAGCTCCTTTACCCCTATTTTGTCCTTTGAAATAGCTGATTTAGCTTGTGGTTTCCCAACCTATACTGAAAGTTTTGATACTGGAGTCTCAGCTGTTGAATAGCCTAAGTAAACACAGCCAGCAGAAGAAATTAAAATCACAGTGGGGTGCAGGATAGTTAAGTAATAAAATGACAATTTCCCATTGTTCTCTCTATGTATTGGGCTTTAGTTTTCCAGACAAATGTAAGATAAGGAAGCAAGTGTGTGTACACAAAGTGATAACATAATGAGATCTGATATTACCTGAAGCTCAACCCATTGTAATAGGCTGTTGTTTAAAAGCACAAAACCAGCTACTTCATATACACAAATAAACCTGAATATGCAATTTCTCATAAAATTGTATACTCTGCAGCTGGTATAACAAGTCATTGAAAATATATTAATATAAAAACAATTTACAGTGTACTGTCCCTTTAATGGTTCCTGTCATTTAGTTTTTGTAGTTTTTTGGCAACTTACAATAATATAAAAAATTACATTGTTATCAGCTCAATAGAAATTAAATATTTAACTTTAATTAATAGCCACAATCAATTTATGTTTTTGAAAAGAGCTGGTGCTTTAAAAGGACAACTTTGGATAGAACATACACTTTTAAACAACTTTCCAATTTACTTCTATTATCAAATTTGATTCATTCTCTTGTTATCCTTTAATGAAGGACTCACATTGCACAACTGGCAGCTAGATGAACACATATAGGTAGTAGCCAATCACAAGAGACAAATGTATGCAGGCACCAATCAGCAGCTAGCTCCCACTAGTATAGGATATGTGCATATTTTTTTCTTTAAGGGATATCAAGAGAACAAAGCACATTTGAAAATAGAAGTGAATGTATTCTTTATTTGAATCGTGCAAGTTTAATTTTGACTTTCCTATACCTTTAAGGATTTCTACATTATCCAGCCTTATGGTAAAACTGCAAATAGTCTAACAGAATTGATAGGATCAACTATATTGGTAATTATTCAAGCATGGTTTCCTCCAGCTCAAGTTGTTTATAAAATGAGACCCCTGAGATCTTCCATTTTCATATATTTTTCAACATTGGTTTTTGCAAACTCCCAATTGCACTTTATCCATGAAGAAAACGCTTTCATCTGTAAAGACCCAGTTTCTCTTTGTTATTACAGTAAATGAAGCTATTAAATACAGTTTTATGTCCTTGATTGTTAAGCTCATCATTTTGTATCATTAGATTTACATTTTTATTTAATTGGAAGTCATATCTGAAAGGTTTATGTGTGGAATAATATAAAAAATGAAGCTCAGCTCACGAATATTTTTATTACTTTCGATAGTCATAGGTGCGTCAAATAGTCAGCAGTATTTCTACCTAAAAAGTAATCATTTCTGCCTAGTTACACCAGACAAACAGCTCTGAAAATCGGATATAGTTTGCAACCAATGTATTGTGAATTACATATCTAAACTGTAAATGTAAATTTGCTGACTAAATTCTTCAAAATAGGTAGCTTATCACCTGCGTTATTTGTAATACATTTAAAACAAAGTCTTACAATTTCATTCCATTTACACTCTTCTTAGATCACAAGCAACTTTTGATGTAGTCAACTTTTAAACTAACAGAAACATAATGAAGCTAAAAAATGCAAGTTAATTTGTGTACAGAGAAACACAACATTTTGAATCTCAGAGTTTGAAAGGGACATTAGTTTATTTGCTACTTATAAAAGATGACATTTTAAAATGGAGTACAGTTTTTTATTATTTTCTTTTAAATATAGTTTGTTTGTTTTTTGTGCTGGGAAAAATATTTGTTTTTAATAATTGTGATATGTGTTGCTGTCAACCAATAGAGGAGTAGGAATTGCCCTTATCAGCCTGTGATAAATTTGCATCTAGACATGAGTTTTATATCCATGCATTTCCTGTAATTGCTTAAATATGGAAATCAAAATTAAACCTGTATTTTTCAGATAGAGCATGTCATTTTAATTATCTTTCCATTTTACTCCTTTTATCAAATTTACTTCATTCTGTTGGTATCGTTTGTTAAAGAACATACCTAGATATGCTGTAGCAATAGTGTTTGTAACAATATTATACAAGTTTCAAACAATGCTTCATCTAGTGCTTATCAGTGAATAACTAACTTTCGGCTAGATTACGAGTTTTGCGGTAAGGTGAAAAATCCTAACGCTGCTTTTTCCCGCCCACTGGTATTACGAGTCTTGCAGGTTTAGGGGCACCGCACACTTTTTTGGCCTGAACACAAAGCAACTAACGTAAATTTCATAAAGGCTTTTTTCAATGGGACTTGCATAGCGCCGGTATTACAAGTTTGTCCTGGGAGGCCAAAAAGTGAGCGGTACACCCTATCCCGTCAAGATTCCTAACACATTTTAAAGTCAGTAGTTATGAGTTTTACACTACAAAGCTGTAGCATAAAACTCATAACTAAAGTTCTAAAAAGTACACTAACACCCATAAACTACCTATTAACCCCTAAACCGAGGCTCTCCCTCATCGCAAACACTATAATAAAATTATTAACCCCTAATCTGCCGCTGCGGACATCGCCGCCACTAGAATAAACATATTAACCTATAAACCGCCGCACTCCCGCCTCGCAAACACTAGTTAAATATTATTAACCCCTAATCTGCCGCCCCTAACATCACCGCCACCTACCTACATTTATTAACCCCTAATTTGCCGCCCCCAACGTCGCTGCCACTATACTAAAGTTATTAGCCCCTAAACCTAAGTCTAACTTAAATATAATTAAAATAAATCTAAAGAAAACCTACTATTAATAACTAAATAATCCCTATTTAAAACTAAATACCTATAAAATAAACCCTAAGCTAGCCACAATATAACTAATAGTTACATTGTATCTAGATTAGGGTTTATTTTTATTTTACAGGCAAGTTTGTATTTATTTTAACTAGGTAGAATAGTTACTAAATAGTTATTAACTATTTACTAACTATCTAGCTAAAATAAATACAAATTTACCTGTAAAATTAAACCTATTCTAAGTTACACTAACACCTAACACAAAACTACAATTAAATAAATTACCTAAATGAAATACAATTAAATAAATCAAATACAATTAGCTAAATTACAAAAAAACCCCACTAAATTACAGAAAATAAAAAAAACAAATTACAAGATCTTTAAACTAATAAAACCTAATCTAATAGCCCTATCAAAATAATAAAAGCCCACCCAAAATAAAAAAAAAACCCCTAGCTTAAACTAAACTACCAATAGCCCTTAAAAGGGCCTTTTGCGGGACATTGCCCCCAAGAAATCGGCTCTTTTACCTGTAAAAATAAATACACACAACTCCCCCAACAGTAAAACCCACCACCCACACAACCAACACCCCAAATAAAACCCTAACTAAAAAAACCTAAGCTCCCCATTGCCCTGAAAAGGGCATTTGGATGGGCATTGCCCTTAAAAGGTCATTTAGCTCTATTGCGGCCCAAAGCCCTTACCTAAAAATAAAACCCACCCAATACACCCTTAAAAAATCCTAACACTAACCCCCGAAGATCCACTTACCAGGAGAAGTCTTCATCCAAGCGACAAGATGTCCTCAACGAAGCTGGCAGAAGTGGTCCTCCAAACAGGCAGAAGTGGTCCTCCAGATGGGCCGAAGTCTTCATCCAGATGGCATCTTCTATCTTCATCCTTCCGACGCGGAGCAGGTCCATCTTCAAGACATTCGGTGCGGAGCATCCTCTTCCAACGCCGACTACCCGATGAATGAAGATACCTTTAAGTGACGTCATCCAAGATGGTGTCCCTTAGATTCTGATTGGCTGATATAATTCTATCAGCCAATCGGAATTAAGGTTGAAAAAATCCTATTGGCTGGTGCAATCAGCCAATCCTATTGGCTTTTCCAATCAGCCAATAGGATTGAGCTTGCATTCTATTGGCTGTTCCAATCAGCAAATAGAATGTGAGCTCAATCATGTCCCTTTAACTTAACCTTTTTTATTGGTCTGAAGGATGATAATATTTTGCAAAATACCAATGGTGGCATACAGCCTACTGTTGTATTAGCTTTGGGTTACATGTATTTTGTCAGACATAACTTTTAAAAGACACATTTTTACACTTGAGAAAATTATTCCACTGGTATGTGACCTAGTAAGGTTATAATAACCATAGTTAAAAATGCAAGGTTGTCTGACAAATCGTACTGATAATTATGTAATTTTTGGCAATATTTAACTAATCTGAAATAATGATTTAAAATAATTTAATTAGATTCACTTCTGCGTACCAATCATAGACAATTATAATTTTGTGTTTTATAAATGATGTCCATTTTTCGCAGCCAGATAAATTATGCCAATGTACAACATAAACATATTGTTTGAACACGTAAAGGGGCATATTCTATGTATCCTTCAATGGTTCCAGTCTGGAGACTTCAGGCAGTTAGTTCCCTTTGGGAAATTTCCACCTGAATGTGTTGAAATAATAACTATAAAGCATATGGAGAAACCCTTTTGTAAAGTAGCATATACAGTATATTGTGTCAAAAAATCCTCAAGAACCATATGGATTGGGATTTTATATGGATTAATACACATTGTATGTTCATTTAAAGTTGTTTTAGTTTGAATTGTGACAAAGCAATTTAATAAGTTAAATAAGATGGAAAATATTTTAGAAACTGGCTCACAGTTTGAATGGTATTTCATTTATTGTTATTGAAAACAAGAAATAAAATCATGGTGCTACTAATTTAAATTGACAAGTAACTTGCTAATTGTATTTTTATGAGAACAATAATAAGTAATTTCATAACTGCCAACTACATTGCTAAACCTTTTTCTTCTATAATCTCAGAAAGATTGTCACAGCAAAAGGCAGAACCTCATAATGGTCTTTTTTTTAACATTTTCAAAATTAACTATTGATTACAAACACTACAAAAATAATCCAATAATATGCTATATGTTTATAAATAGATTTTGAGTTAAAAAAGGCCACAGTGATCTATTCAATAAGGTAATGAAATATAAAAAAGCAAATGGACAATTCATGAAGAAACAAAGAATGACGTTTAAAGGGACACTGAACCAATTTTTTTCTTTCTTGATTCAGATAGAGCATGACATTTTAAGCAACTTTATAATTTACTCCTATTATCAAATTTTCTTTATTCTCTTGGTATTTTTATTTGAAATGCAAGAATGTAAGTTTAGATGTCGGCCCATTTTTGGTGAACAACCTGGGTAAATAAATAAATTCATCCACCAATAAAAAAAAATTAGAAAGTTGCTTAAAATTGCATGCTCTATCTGAATCACGAAAGAAAAAAATTTGGGTTCAGTGTCCCTTTTAGTAAAAAAATATTTGGAAGCCTTCAGAAAACTTACTCCATAATTTTGTCCTACATTATTGTTATTTATTCTGTTCTTAAAATATTATTGTCTTCAGCTGTTCAGATGGTCAAGTTTGATATACCTCAGAATGCTGATGCATAGGGAGGGAACCTAAACAGATTTCCATTGCTGTTTATTACTTATCATACACTAATTAATATTATTTGAAGAAAATAGTTGTTTTACAAGATGTTACTAGTTTTATGTTTAGGAACTAATAAAGTTGTATCAATTTGTATTTATTTTAAAGCTCACCTGGCATCTTTAGTTTGGACTCACTGCACATCCCTCTCATTGGAAACTATGGGGCCTATTTAAAAAAAGGTCTGTCGGACCTGATCTGACAGCGCGGATCAGGTCCGACAGACCTCGCTGAATGCGGAGAGCAATACGCTCTCCGTATTCAGCATTGCACCAGCAGCTCTTGTGAGCTGCTGGTGCAACGCCGCCCCCTGCAGATTTGCGGTCAATCAGCCGCCAGCAGGGGGGTATCAATCAACCTGATCGTATTCGATCGGGTTGAATTGCGGCGATGGCTGTCCGCCTGCTCAGAGCAGGCGGACAGGTTACGGAGCAGCGGTTTTTAGACCCCTGCTTCATAACTGGCGTTTCTGGCGAGCCTGCAGGCTCGCCAGAAACACAGGCCCTCAAGCTCCATCCGGTGCTTGATAAATGGGCCCCTTTAAATGGACATTAAACACTTTGCAATTGTATTATTAAATGTTTAATTATGTGTTGTGAAAAAAATCTGCAACACATTTTTACTATTTAATATGTACCCTTTTTCTGTAATTGAACTTTTCTAATTCCTATATGAGATGAAACTGCAGACTCTATAAAATAGCACTGCAACATTGCTCATAGTCATTGGTTGCACACTCTAGTGAGTCACTTGTAACTGTCCCTGACCGGCCTAAACAGAGGAGAAAACCTAGGTTACAACATGATGCCACCTATTGCTTTAAATATTTAAATATCCAATATAATTTAAAAACAAAATCAGTATAAAATTCTAAGGCTAATCTTTGCTTCCAATAAATCATTTTATCTAGCATTTATTTAGTGTTTAATCTAAACTATCTAATAAATATCTAATAAAAAATAATCATATAAATATTTTTTTTTTTTTTTTTTTTAAAATTCTATTTTTATTGGAAAAAAAAAAAAAAAAGAAAAAAAGAGAAAGCTATCCAGTACAAGTTGAAACAAGGTGTCCAAGACATTACAGTGACATAAAAATCAATCATTGTACATTACAGTGCATACAGTAATAAATTTATGAATCAGATTTCTCAATCCCTTTAACCTTTAGCTTTTTCTCTCTTGCTATGATCCAGCAAATAGTGCAAACTTTTATTAACTATATAAAACTCAACCAGTAACATTGATCTGTTCAGTTAACTGTTAATTAATCCAGTCAGGCAGAGTGCGTAAATCTTGGGTATACTCTGTGTGGGAAAAAAAAAAAACAAACAAAAAAAAAAAAAAAAACAGTTTATATCGCGATTCTCTCTCTCCCTCCCCTCCCATCACCCCGCATCTGGTACAGGAACCCCCATTCACCTCTCAAAGAGGCCGAGAGCATATACTCAGTGTGTGCAAAGGGAATCAGTATTTGACTTTGGGCCTCTAAGCTTAAAGTTACAATATATTCCCGCCACTTATTTATGAAGTGTTTAAGTCTTTTGTTAGTGTCCATCTTGGTGTCTAGCTGCTCAATAAGCATCTGTTTGTGTAGGGTGCGTTTAAATGTGGTAAAAGCAGGGGCAGCGCTTTCAGTCCACACCTTTAGGATAACCTTCCTAGCTATTAGAATGATGGTAGTGAGCAGGGGGACAGCTCTAGGTCTCTGCTCTCTCCACTCCAAAAGACAAATTTGTTCTATGCCAATTTGAACTCTAAGCTTCATGACTCTGTTGATCCAAAAGGAAATCTTACCCCAGAATTGTCCAACTCGCGGGCAGGTTAGAAAGTAGTGGATAAAATCCGGGTCACTAAGTCTGCATTTACTACACTCGTTCACCATCCCAGGGTCCCACTTAGATAGCCTCCTTGGAATAATATAGTCCTTATGTATCATTCTAATCTGGGATTCTCTAAGAGTCATGGACAAGGTAGCCTTTCTAACAGTTTCTATGCTCTGCTGAATCGCTTCAACAAGGTCCTCCCTGCCCAGGCTGTCTCTCCACTTGTTCCCCAGCAAGGTCAGAGTTTTGGATTCAGTTGGATTTAGTAAGGTTTTATATATCCCTGAAATGGTGAAGTTACCCATTCGGAATGAGGTCAGTGATGCACCAAATGCATGTTGCTCCCAAAATTTTGGGTCATCCCTGATCAGTTGGGTGACATAATGACGCATCTGGAGGTAAGCATAAAAGTGAGTTCTCGGCAGTCCGTATTGGGTCTGCAATTCAACAAATGACTTTACACATTTCCTCGAGAGGTCTAGAGCATCTCCCACGAGATTCAGTCCCCTGCCCTCCCATATGACAAATGGAGAGGTGTCTATCCCCGGAGGGAAGTTAGTATTGTTCCTCAACGGAATCATCCTCGAGGACACGCACCGTCGATTTAGATGGCCGAGGGCAAGGCGCCACGCCCTCAGCACATCTTTGAATAAGATACTCTCCCGTATCTCCATTGGGATGCTGTTAAGTGTGGCATAGGGTAAAAATGACAAGTCTAGCGCCTCTAGGGCGTGATTCTCTAAGTCAGGTGAGTAGAAGTGCTCCGTCTTTAACTGCCAATCCAGCATGAGACGGTTGAGTGCCGCCCAATTGTACAGTTTAAGATTGGGTAGGCCGAGGCCACCCTGTAGGGGATGAGCGTATAATTTCGCAAGTGCTATCCTAGGCTTACCGCCTCGCCATAAGAATTTCGATAGAGCCCGGGTGTATAACATCATGTCCTTCTTAGTGATTAAGAAAGGTACCATTAGGAGGGGGTACAGGATTCGTGGTAATATTACCATTTTTATCAGGTGTACTCGTCCTGTGAGGGAAACTGGTAGATTCTTCCAGCCATCCAGAGTCCGTTCTATATCTCGACACACTTTCGCAATATTAGATTGGTAAAGAGTTTGGGTGTTGGTAGACAATTGGATACCCAGATAGGTCATGGTGGGTTGGGCCTCTTGGAAAGGATATGTCACTGATTGGGCTTGATGTTTTTGTAGCCACAAGATCTCTGATTTGGTTTTATTTATTCTGTAGCCCGAGAAGGCCCCAAACGCCTCGATTGCTGCCAGAATCTTAGGGACATATTTTGCTGGATGCTCTATAAATAGCAGCATATCATCCGCGTAGAGTGCGAGGTGTAATCTTGTTTCCCCTATCGCGATGCCCGGATATATCTTGCGTAGCTTAACAGCCAAGGGCTCAAGGGCTATATTAAAAAGGAGGGGTGAGAGGGGACATCCCTGACGGGTGCCCCTCTGTAGGATGATGCGTGGGGAGAACAGACCATTGGCCATGACATGGATCCATGGTGCTGAGTAGACGTTATCCACGTATTGAAGAAACGAGCCTGAGAAGCCAAAGCGTCGTAGCACGTCGAGAAGATGGCTCCATTCCACTCTGTCAAAGGCCTTCTCTGCGTCTAGGGACAGCAGGAAGGCCTCCGATTCCCCCCTAACACTCCGGGTCTCAGGTCCGGTCGCAAAGTGTGCTATCGCATGCAGCACCCTTCGCACGTTCGTCACCGAGGTTCTGTGGCACATGAATCCAGTTTGGTCTGGGTGAATAACGTCTGTCAGGATTATTTTCAATCTATCGGTCAAGATTTTCATTAATATCTTGTAATCCGAATTTAGAAGGGAGATGGGGCGGTAGGATTCGGGTAGGCCAGGGTCTTTCCCAGGCTTTGGAATCAAAGCCACATGTGCCATTGTAAATGCTTTAGGGGGGGACAATAGGTCTTTATAATATAGATTAAATAGGTTAGTTAGAATTGGCGTGACTTGAGACTTTAAAAGTTTGAAGAATTCAATGGGTAAGCCGTCCGGGCCTGCGGTCTTCCCATTGGACATTGAGGAAATAGTTTTCAAGATTTCCTCTGAGGATATTGGGGCATTAAGGGCCGCTAGCTGCTCGTCTTTAATTTGTGGCAAATCTATGTCTCTCCAGAAAGCCTCAATAGACTCCTGAGGAGGCAGCTGCTGACTAGCGTAAAGAGTGGAGTAGTATTTCGCCAAAGCTTCCACTATGGATTCTGGAGTTTTGTGGGTTTTGCCACGGTAGGAGATGGCTGCAATCGGTTTGCGCGCCGTTCGCTTATTTATTAGTGAGGCTAGTAGCCTGCCAGATCTATCCCCTCCCCTGTAGTATTTGGCATTGGATCGGAGAAGCTGTGCAACCGCCTGGTGACTCAAAAACGCATCTAACTCGCCCTGTTTAGTAAGGTAAACTTCCTTCAAGGACTGGCAGGGATCGCTGCAATATTCTTGATAAGAATCAGTCAAGGCTTCTTGCAGACTCTGCAACTTTGCCTGTGCTTTTTTCCGTAATGCCGCCACGTATGAGATAATATCTCCAGTCAGGACTGCTTTTGCTGCATTCCAGAACAACTCTGGATTGTCCCGATGCGCGGAGTTGTCTGTGTAGTAGTCATTCCACGCATGGGTTAGATGCTTTGAAAAAGCATCAGAGGTATACAGGTACCCTGGGAATCTGAGCGTGCGTTTGTTGGAGACCGTGGCTCCAACCGTTATCACCAGTTCAACCGGCGCATGGTCAGAGACCACTACATTGTGAATCTTAGTGTTGGTCACCCGCGAGACGAGGTTAGAAGCGATCATAAAGAGGTCTATACGCGACAGTGTTGGCGTGGCCCTAGATATGCAAGTGAAGTCTTTGCTTTCAGAATTTCGCAGCCTCCATACATCCACAAGTTGTAAAGAGCTCGATAGTCGAGAGAATATTTTCCGCTCAAAAGTGCCCTGTCCTCCAGGCCTTCTCCCCTCCCCCAGGCGTTCCGGGTCCCACATCCTGTCACAGGTGGGGTTCGGAGCCAGATTAAAGTCTCCTCCTAGCACAATATCTAGGCCCAGATAAGGAGCAAGTGTTTGAATGAGTCTTGTCCAAAAAGCTGTGGATTTCCCGTTTGGGGCATATATATTACATATCACTAGTATTTTTTGGTGCATCCTGACCTTGACCACCAGAAATCTCCCTTCTGTGTCTTTGTGTGTGTTTAGAACTTCGATATTTTCCCTACGCCCAAAAAGAATTGCTATGCCTCTGCTGGAGTTAGTGTAAGAAACATGTTCCACCTGTCCCACCCAGTCCCTTCTAAGCTTTTCGTGTTCCACCTCAGAGAGGTGTGTCTCTTGTAGCAGTGCGATGTCTGTCCCTAAACGTCTTAAATGAGTCAGTATGGTGCTTCTCTTAGTGGGGGAGTTAATCCCTCCAACGTTCCAAGTTGTAAACCTTACCGACATTTAAATGTACATATGTGGATCCACATCAGGCCAGCCACCCGAGGGGGGGAGGGGAAGAGAGAAAGGGCGAGAGAGGAAGAAGAGAAAAAAAAAAAAAAAAAAAAAACATTCCCACAAACCTTATCTTGCCTATGAGCACAACAGTAATCCATAGTCGTAAAAGAAAAAAGAAAAAAAAAGGGAAAAACATGATAAGTTGCATGACACTCGGGAATGAAGATGACATTTTACATATATATTGTCATGAATATTTAGACTAAGGAAATCCGGATACGCCACATCCAGACATGGAGTCGTTGTTCCATTCCTAAGAGGAAACAATACTAATTTGGGTGTAGTGTATGAGAAGCATATTATGTACCAAAACAACATATGAACATAAACAAACATATAGTGCTCAGTTAAGTCTGTATAACATGGCAGTGATCTCAGCTGCCCCCCCGGCCGGAGAGGAGGCGCCCCAGTCTGCTGGGTAGGACCAAAAAGTCCACAAACTGATGAGTGCATCGCCACATCATAAATATTTATTTTTTTTATATAAGGGTTAAAAGGTATATGGTATATGACAAGGTATTTGAATGGAAAGGGCAATAATAGATATATACATGTCTAAACATGTGTGTGTATGTATATATATATACATTTTTTTATATATATTCTCTTGTTATCCTTTACTGAAGGAAAACTGTCAGCTAGCTGAACACATCTAGTTAGCCAATCACAAGAGACAAATCTCCAATCAGCACCAATCAGCAGCTAGTTCCCACTAGTGTAGGGTATGTGTGTATTCTTTTTCAACAAGGGATACTAAGAGAACAAAGCACATTTGAAAATAGAAGTGAATTTTAAAAAAAAAAGTGTTTTAAAATTACATGCTGTAGCTAAATCATGCACGTTTAATTTTGACTTTCCTATCCCTTTAATTTATCGTTTTCTCCCTTTGGAATAGTAACTTTTCTTCTTTATCTGGTGAACTATAGTGATATTTTTCTATCTGCATATATGTTCATCAATACGCACAAGTACACACACTTGTCTAATTATTTTGTATAAACATTCACTTATGAGTTATTTCAAATAAATATATTAGCTTATTTTGATGAGAATCTCTCAAAATACATTTAAAAAAAAGCTGAATTACTGTACTGGTTTTGACAATGGCCTCTTTATTCCCCCACTTGAAATCTGGTTTACAGCAAAATAAGATTTAGTATTTTACTCTGCTCTGTGGGCTAACTAAATAAATATTTAAAATTATGTAATGTCTCATGTTAAAGTAATGCAACACGGCGGAAAATATGCATACCAACAGTTTTATATCTATAATATACAAATATCCAGTGCTTCATTTTTTAACTGTCTGGTTAGTTATATCCATTTATGGACTGAATACAGTTTTTTTTTTCAGTAGCAGAAAGCTTTAAGGCAGTTTCTTTTAATTTTGTTAAACACTTTTCTCTCCTTTGTTTATTTTTCTTGGGGATTATAAAGTACCATTAAATGGATATAAAGCCCAAAAATTTTCTTTTGTGATTCAAAGAGAGCATACAATTTTAAAAGTTTCCAATTTATTTGGTAGGTGTCTGGAAAACTATATGGCAAGAAATAGTGCTGCCATCTAGTGTTCTTGCAAATGGATTGCATTCTTGCAAAACTGCTCCCATATAGTGCTCCAGACTTGTGCCTGATTTTCAACAAACGATAGCAAGAGAACAAAGAAAATTAGTTAATAGATGTAAATTAGAAAATATACATATATATATATATATGAACACACACAAACACACATATATTCACATACATACATAAACTATACGGCCAAAAGTATGTGGACACCTGACCATCTCACTTATATGTTGTTGGACACCACATTCCAAAACCATGGGCCTTATGGAGTAAACCCCCCCCCCCCCCGCTTTTGCGTCTGTAACAGCCGCATCTCCTCTCAGAAAGCCTGCCACAAGATTTTGGAGTGTGTCTGTAGGAGTTTGTGCCATTCAACAAAAAGAGCATTTGTAAGGTCAGGCACTAATGTTTGATGAGAAGGTTTAGCTTGCAATCGTGGTTCCGATTCATAGAACTGTTTTATGGGGTTGTGGTCAGGGTTCTGTGCACGACACTTGAGTTTCTCCACACCAATCTTATCAAACCATACATAAGAAAGTAACTTCTCCAAACTGTTGCCACAAAGTTTCAAGAACACAATTTTCTGAAATGTATTTGTATCCTGTAGTGTTAGGATGACCCTTAACAGGAACTAAGGGGCCTAGCCCAACCCCTGAATATATCACCAGACTACTCTCTCTCCATCACCAAACTTTAAGGAAGCCATCATTTATTTACGCTCCCAGTGCTCCAGAGTCCAGTGGCAGCGTGCTTTTCACTACCCCAGGCTTGGCATTGTACATGTAGATATGAGGCTTGTGCTTGATCATGGAAACCCATTTCATGAAGCTCCTGATGCACAGTTCTTCTGCTGATGTTGCTTCCAGAGGCAGTTAAGAACTCTGTAGTGAGTCACAGAGGATAGGCAATTTTTACACGCTATTTACTTCAGTACTCGGCAGCCCTGCTCTGTTAGTTTTCATTGCTGTCACTTTGCTGGGCTGTTGTAGCTCTTAGATGCTTCCACATTACAATAGAAGCCCTTACAGTTTAGTAGTGAAGACATTTCTCAAACTGACTTGTAGCAAAGGTGGCATTGTGCCACGTTTAGAGTCACTGACCTCTTCAGTACAACCCATTGTACTTCCAATGCTTGTCTTTGGAGATTTCATGGCTATGTGCTGGATTTTAGGCACCTGTTAGCAACGAGTTTGCCTAAAATACCTGACCTAATAGTAGTAGAGGAGTCCGCAAACTTCTGACTATATAGTTTGTGTATACATAAAATTTAACCATGATACAAAAATTGTTAAGTTAGTTATTTATTTTGATTATAAAATCAAGTGCATATTTGAACAAAGCTGGTCCAATGGAAAGAAGCTTACTGGCTGATAGTAAAGCTCCCACAGCTGTACTGGTGGACTCTGACACCCCCCGCAAGCATAAAAACAAACAAAGTGTTTATGTATGTATTTATTCTCTTTACTGGAACTTTGGTTGCACAAAAACGTTTTAAAATGCCCTCATTTGGATACCGTGAAGAAAAACAATGGCTTTAATATCTCATTAACCCTTTGGTTGCCCAGTTCTCTGCAAGACATTATAACACTGCCATACATTGGTACATAGAGGCCCTTGTTGGTGAAAGGTGAGAAGGAATGTAAAAAACACTTGGCTGTTGATGTTAATACCTGCTAGCTGTGCTTGAATCTCCTGTCCCTGTAGATTTGAATGTCCCTTCAGACTGCTGGCAGGCTGCTTCCAGCTGTGGCAGGCATGATGCAGTGAATTGCTTTTGAATGTTCTTTACTCAAATAGGCAGTAATTACAAGCTTAAAGAGGTTTAGTGGTCCAGTAAACTACATAATCACCTCTGAATTAGCCTAGGCTCATCAGTTGCAGTCCAGCAAGCTCAAGTCTGCTGTTTGTATTCAACGTTCATCACATAGCAACCTGAGCAGCAGGTGTTGAACAGCTAGAATCTCCCTTAAACTCAACTGTCTTCTGGGGACAATGATCTTTAATGAGATGAAGCTACACTATAACTGTATTTTAAGTGGAGAAATTAACACAGGAAATTATGTAGCACTTATTTTGCTAGAAGCAGCTTAATAATGTTGTAATTGTAATTCTTAAAAAAAAAAAAAATGATGCTGAAGGTGTATTTTAGCAGATTGCATTGTGTTTTTAAATAGTTAACAGTGTGTGGATAACACAATAATTGTGGATTGCAATATAAAAGAAAGAATATAAAGGTGAAACACAGAGTAAGCTATTTTTTTGTTTGTTTATTATATACCATGTCATTTGTACATCTGCCACCTTTAAAATCATTTAACCAGACGAACGGAAAAGATGCAACGTTTGCAACTTGGGACAGAAAGCGCTGCTCAAATAATGATCTGCTCCTCCCATAAACCTCTCTGAAAAATGTAGTATCCTATCAACTTATGTCCAGAAACCTTCATTTTGGGAAGACTAATGTGGAAAAATAAACATGGGCATCTAAAGAGGGACAAAAAAATAAAAAATTCCCTAGACATAATATAAATGCAAACAAACAAATACAGTTTATAGTTTTAATCCCTCCCCTTTTTTAACTCTAAAATAAGTATCAAACTAGAACAGTAATTTTTTTGCTCCAACCAAATGAACGTGTGAGAGGCAGCTATTATTTTATTATACGTATTATCTCAGGTCACACAAAAAAACCTCACATGCTTCAGGAGGCCTGGGGATTGCAGTTTGGGTAGAAGTGTAAAAAAAAAGGAAAAAATATATAACTGCAAGTATTGCTCCCCACTTGATTGAAACCAAGTGCAGCGGCCCAGCTTCCTGATTGGTTGGAAAAACATAAAACAATTTTATGAACATGCAGAGGATGTAGCTTTTTTTTTATATATAATTGTTTTTTATTGAGAATGCCTTGTAACATCAAGGACAAATATACCATTGTACAGGAAACAGAAATATTTGTAAGAAAATGGATAAATACAACAGTGAATAATAAGAAATAGGCTTCTCAAACCTCCATTTTATAATAATTTTAGCTTAATTGGCTGACTTAATTGGAAGGCCACTTATGGGCCTTTTGGGTGAGAAAATTGGATTATTTATGTTAGTCAGATGTACAGCCACTTTTGGGCTTTGTAGTAGATGGTAGGAAACAGCGGGTAAGCAATGCTTGGAGTATAAAATAAGAATAATATGAGAGTGAAAGTAAGTCACATTTGTAAAATATATAATTGGAAACCAGTAACATCAAAATTGCGTAACATCTTGCTAAAATAGTTTCTCAATAGGAGAGGGGGAGGGGTGGGGGGGCGTAGTTTTCTGTTATGGCACACTACTGTAGTATGAAATTAAATAGCATAATACATGGGTGTCACAAATAGGAATGATGGTGCCTCAATTGAAAAGGCAAACAAACTGTTACAGCTAGGCCATGGAGAGCATGATATAAACAGACTTCTATAACGTACATCACCTGTAAACATAGTATACCAATAATGAAAAGATAGGTATGTTATGGACAGTATAATAATTAGATCCTAGCGTAATTTAGTATTAAATAGCTAAAGACATATACCCTATAGTTAACTAATGGCATCGCAAATATGGCATATAGAGGGTGCAAACAATATGGCATACTGAAAATAGTATAGTATAGATCAGCCCCAGATATGGACATCAGATATGTAAATAACATTTTAGTGATTAAAAAGTATAGTTGCCTTTACAGTATATATATATATATATATATATATATATCAATATTGTGTAGCAATATTGGCATATGAGATTAATCTAGGCATGAGAGCACAAGAAATCGCCCAGGTAACACATTTATTCTATTAGGATGTTAAATCTCCCCTAAAATGTCATAAGTTTTGAGGCCATCACATGACTAAATTAGCACAGGTATTCTTCCCGTCTCGGCCGCTGACTGGAAAACTTGGCTCAAAATTGCCTCTTAGATGGAAAATAGAAATGCTGACAATGTATAAACCAAACAAGTAAGATCTGATTTGTGAGGGGTATTTCAGATACAAGTACAGGCGCTATCAAATGTGCATATGTTCAAATGAAAAGAGAAAAAACTATAGCTCCAAGAAGGAACTCAAGGGACAAACTCTAAGAGCAGCTAATGGTATATGAGCTTAAGGTAGGGTATGAAAATAGGAGTTCAATCAGTGAGGTGAGGCATTATGGTTCTAGTATGGGATATTCATAACAATCAGTCTAGATACTATACATGTCTTATAGACAGCATAGCCTCCATTAGATAAGTGAGCTGGTTTAGAGATAAACAAGATTATGGTGTACCAATGGATCAGATTAGAGTTATACCATTTTAGAGATATACAAGCGTCCCAACATATATAGGGCTAGTATGGTGCTCCCCAGTGCCAGAATGGGAGGGGCAGTCCAAAAGGGGGGGGTTTGCGAATCATATAGGGGTATTATCAAACTGGTTACTTAAAGAATCCCACATAGACTATTAAAGGGATAGCCGTGAGCTAGATCAATCTCTGTACCACGTTCCACTATGATGCTGGTATACAGACTTAAAGACAATGAACATAAATTATGTGCCATATCTAAAATATGGCATAGAAGTATATGCTGAAATCACTATCATAGCTTAAGTACAGTTTGCTTAAAATGAATTAAACATAACAGGTGAATGTGTGCCGCCATATACTATATATTGGTTTCTTACCTTTTCAAGTAGAAAAATGAATGCATACAGAACTTCATGGAGGGCATATACTTCTCAAGTTTGAGCAATAAAACAAACAAACAATAAATGCCTATATGTTATCAAACTTCCCAGTATCAAATTTAGGGCAACAGAGCAAGTTTAACAACAAAATGTTGTTGGATTAGATCACAGATATGGTTAAAACTGACCCAGTACATAAAACTGTAGCTAACATATAGCGACACAGCCCTGTTGTGTTTAATTAGCAGTGTAATATAATCTTAATGGCGCAATTTCATATGGAGAGAATTGTACTGTCAGCCCCACTTAGTAGTTTTGAAATAGATTGTGCTCAATCAGGGCTACTGTCTAAGATCTGGAACATGTCAGCCATAACCTGCTTTTGTTTGCCAATGGAATATTATCAAATATGGAGACATATCTACAACTAAAATAGTTATAACGGTTAACCTGCCATGAGTTTAAGATTCCGTAGTACACATTGGTTTGCTGAAGAAAAGATCATACAATACACACTCAGTAACAGACCACTATAATAATAACAGCATAATAATCAAAACGTAGGAAAAATGTAAATATCCAATAGTGAATAAATGTTTTGTTTAACAATTGAGGAGGGAGGCGCAGTCTCAAAAGAAATTTACCCCACTCCTGTTCTCAATAGGGGCAAGTGGGGAATTCTTCCAGATATCGTTAAAGACTGCAGATCCAACCACAACGGCAGACCTAGTATGTTATAAGCTAGTTCAGCCGACTCCTACTTTAGCTTCCCTGGTAGCATTTTGATACACAGATCGCCTCCACCATTCCTGCAAATAGAGCCAATTCTTAGTGAATAGATCTTCACAAACACCGGGGCTCCCTGACTTAAGATAAGAGGTTTGCTGACTGGACTTGGGAGATGGTCTAAGCAGCTCTGTCAGCTCCATCCGGAGGGAAGAAGACGACAAGGGTCGCATATAAAGATTCTCATCAAGTAGTAGCAAGTCACTTGGTAAGTGGGAATACTCCTCCGTAAAGATAGGCCTACCCATGACAGTCGATGATACTTGTGCGGGCTCAATGCATCCAGGGCTCCCACTGCACTGTGGCTGACATATTGTGTTGCAAGGTGAGGTTGCGAGCCCTCCGGACCCCTCAGAACAGTTGACTGCATCCTCTCTCGAGGAAACCAATGGCAACTCATTCCACACCGGTCTGGGGAGTTTTGTAAATGCTGCGCAATGCTCCACTTAAACTCACTACATGTTAAGCCATAGGGTTTTGCATCTGCGGTTAAGAGCGTTGTCTTTGGTTTTACTGCTTTCATTGAGGTCGTGGGAATTGCTATCGCAGCCCGCTGATCCATCCCCTTAGCAATGAGTGGGGTTGTAGAAGACATTATGTCTCTGCATAGTCTTGTCAGATCGGAGAACGAATTATCCATGTGGCACCCGAAGATTTCTAGCTGGGTTATTAAGACTGCGTGTAGTTCCTCCATAATAATAGCGGTAGGTAAGCCTGTAGGTGGGTAACTCACTTGATCTATACCATACTTTAGCACCCCGTTGTTAGATGAAATTAGGAAGCGTGTCCAGCATTTGCAAGTGAAATGCCGCCAAAGTCCTCGGTGCTCTAATTTGAGGCTCAGAATCTTATTTCTACTCACATAGGAGAGCTTTTGATTGAGCCATTAGCCGCTTTCTATATCCATCAGATATTCAGAGATAGGTGTGCAAATACTACTTAGAAACAATAGTTTAATCAAAAGTATGCCGGAGCTTCTGTAAAATGTGTCTGAATGCCATCTTAACCTGACTCCGCCCCCGAGGATGTAGCTTTTTACTGGCTTGTTAAAAATGTAATCTCAGATACCTAAACTTTAGAGTACATATATTTTTTATTAATTGGGTGCATCATATCCCCTGTAAATGCATCTTATATTTCAACTAATTGAGAATGCTGCAGAATAAATGTGACATTTATTTGTTACAAAGACAACAGTAAAATCAAGAATGGTTCTGCAAAAAGTTGACCATGAAGCTAAGCATCAATGCTGTAGTATTACTGGTGGGAAAAGTCATCATTAAAGGACCAGTAAATTAAGTAGATTTGCATAATCAACAAATGCACAATAAAAAGGCAATAGCACTTAGTCTGAACTTCAAATAAGTAGCAGCTTTTTTTCTGACAAATTTCAAAGTTATGTCTATGTCCACTCCCCCTGTATCATGTGTCAGCCATCAGCCAATCACAAATGCATATACATATAATCTGTGAATTCTTGCACATGCTCAGTAGAAGCTGGTGACTCGAAAAGTATAAATATAAAAAAGACTGCACATTATGTTAATTGAAGTAAATTGGAAAGTTGTTTAAAATTGCATGCTATATCAGAATCATGAAAGTTTCATTTTGGCTTGAGTGTCCGTTTAACTGCCTAATTCTGCATTTATTTTATTTAAGTCCCCCCATCTTCTTGCAATGGACATGTGAAAAAAAAGCACGTCAGTAGACACCTTAGTTTGAAGGGGGCTACCGTATTAAATGGGAGACATATCGCCCTTCTGAAATTTAAATTGATTCTCTTACTTTCAATATGCTTTACATTAGGTAGGCCTTTAAAAATAGTTGAAGTAATATGCTGTTTTGATGTTTCAACAGACACCAGTAGCACTTTCTTTTAGCAGTTGTCAGCATAAATGAGCTTTGACATGATCTGTTTTATGAACTCATCAGATTTCTGATATTTTACTTATTTCGTTTCTATTACTGTCTTTGCGAAGTAGCTTTAGGGCAGCATATAGTTCAAAATAAAACAAGGCTATACAAGCTTGAATAAAATAGAGCATTAAAGGCTTCATCAAATTTTGGTTGTGTGTAAAACAGTCAAAGTCTTATCATAAGCACTTGCCATGGGAAGTAATGGTTGGCTTCATTTTTTTGTTCTGTTTTCACATCTACAGAAAACACAATGTACTCAGAGTATCAAGATAATCTTACAACAACATATCATCATCTCAAATAAAAATAGAAAATCTGCCGTCCAATATTTTATTTCTAATTACTCTTGAAAGCTAGCTTTGAAACTGATCATTCATAACCTTTATGCCTTTTATAATTTAAATGCATTGCATTTTATAATATTGTTTTAGACATAAATGTATTACTTAAAGGGACATTTAATAGTTTTTCATAAATATAATCAACATTAAAGTTGCTTCTTGTCACTCATCAATGATATATGTCCTTTTAATTCTTTTCACATTTCTCAAGAAACCACCTGTAATCATTTCCAAATTCTAGTGAAGTAGAACATAGAAGCCAAGACAAAACATTTCCCCTATTTTATTTTTGATTAAAGGGACATTAAACACATTGAGATAGTAATATAAAATGATAAATTGTGTATATAAAAAAATCTACATTACACTTTCATTGTTTATTTTGTCCCCTTTTACTTTAATTCCATTTTGAAATTGTGAGAATTTCAGTTAATGTTAGAAATGGAAGTGCAGAACACTGTTATATCCACACAACCATTGGTGGCACACTTGTGACTTAGTTATAACTGTCTCTAATTGGTCACAGCAGAGGAAGTAACCTAAGTTACAACATGGCAGCTCCAATTGTTTTTTATAGACATTAGAACTTTACACTTATTTTGTCACCATTTAATCAACAAATTAAACCTTAAAAATTACATCTACATGTTATTCTCAGACTAATCTTTTCTTTGAATGCATCATTCTATCTAGCGTTTATTTAGTGTTTAACGTCTGTTTAATAAGATGCAAAACTCAGATCTTTTCTCCGTACACCTAATCTGTAGCCCTGATAAATTGTTGAAAAATCTAAAATGAGCAAAAGGTGATTACTTTACTACTCAAATAGGGTTATACGTTAATCTAAACTTCAGCAGCTCTGTTCTTAAGAGAAGACACCTGATGATCAAAAACTCACCAGCATGGAGAGAAATCATGCAAAAGCATAAATTGCAGCATATACGAGTCTAATATTTAGAACCCTGCATAGCTAGTATAAACAGTAGACATCACAGTATTGAAGAGACCTCTTGGATAATCTTGCCAGAACAGAGATATTACCTAGTGTACCGGTAATTTCTATAACAGTTACTTACTATTTAGCGATTTATGAGACTCCCCATTTTACAAAAGAGAATCCCCTCTTTCACATTAAATATGTTGCAAGTGTAACAATAAATGAGTTAAGCAGCTGAACTTACTTTTAAACAGAGATCTAATTTTGCCACTAGATAACAAGGGAACATTGGCTTACAGAAGATGACACCCTAATATAAGAGAAAGTCATCCACTGCACGTAAGGTTTTTAAGTGGCATGAAACCCTTAATAACAGAAAACAGGTAACAAAAAATATTCAAACAAAACCCTCAACCCCCATTTCTTTAAATATTATGCTCCCATGTCTGTCATTTGTTACAGGCACTCAGGGAAAATTTTCCAAAGAGAAAAAAATATGAGAGTAAAAAAACAAAACAAACTAATATTAGTTCATATTAAATTGACTGCTTTCACTCAGTTGTAATTTCATTGTGTCTAGCTGGTGCCAGCACATCTTTAGGTCCTTAAAAAAAGGAGATAAATAAAATCCAGAAACTTCCTTTCTGTAACTTTATAAATTGCTGTTATAAATGATTTTCAAAATCATTCTAATAGGAAACATAATGTTTTTGGTTTAACCCTAATTTATGTTTTATATATATATATATATATATATATATATATATATATATATATATATATATATATATATATATATATATATATATATATATATATATATATATATATATATATATATATATATATAATCTCTGGGGAACACTTGCTGAATATATATTTTCTTCATCGAATTCATAATAATGTACATAGGCTGTTTATTTTCCTATATATAATAGTTTGTGGAAACATAAAAAATAAAACATAATATTTTGTTTTGTTTAAATTAAAAAAAATGCAAATATGAAAAAGAACCCCATGGTTTTATATTCAGAAATCATTTACAAATTCAGTGTTTCACTTGCAGTTTGCTGCTAAGGGCAGCCTCGTTTACATTCAAGTATTTATAACGATACAGAACTGAGCTGCTATAAATTCAAGCAATGTTCTAAGACTACACCATGCCCTGCTTTTGTAATGTAAATTACTAGCACAAAGTGCATCTTTGATAATGTTCACTCAGGGACAAAAAAGCATTCACTGAAACAGTAAACCTAATTCAGAAAATTGAAATACAGTAGCTTAGGTTTTAAGTTTAATTTTAAAATGTTAAAGACCAATATGCAGTTATAATGTGCATAATTCACAAATGTTTGTGTATTAAATCTATTTGTCTCCTTTGCTGTTGAATATGTAAATAAGTATTTTTCAGGTTGCTTGTAATAGATTAATCTGCACTATATAAATGTGCAAATGTGTGTATATTGCAGAGTTTTCAGTATATCAATAACATAATTTATTATGCTTAGTGAGCTAATTACATTGCATTGGTAGAAGGCAATGCTATGTTGTGCAAGAACATACCATATTTGTTAATTTGTGCACCCACTTATTTACCTCTTATAAATATTACAGTATCCAAAGTCCCTAAAGAAGAATACATTTACAGGATAAATGAAGGTTGGTTTAAATCTCTTCTCAAATAATTTATTTTTACTTTACCAACTTTCAAGGAACCTACAATTTGAAAAATACAAATGAATATTTAATACATAAACACCAGAATTGTTTATGTAACTGATTTATTATATAAGAACTTTTTTTTTTTTCAAAATGTAATAGTTTTAACTGTTACAAAACTTAAAGTATTTGCAATACTAATATAAATATTAGGTATGTGTTAAAATGTATTATTTAGATATTTGTTTGTCAAAACAGGTAGCAGCATTTAGCTATTTTCGACAAATGCTGCTAACCCGCAGCCATATTTGAATTTTTTCACAAAGGACTATCTGAATAATGAATTTTGCACATGCCAAATAAGTATATACTCAATACTCATAAACATTATTTATAACAATGCCTTCCCAATACAGTCAACATCTTTAAAGGAATGGAGATACTCATTCACCTACGTTAATTAAAAATTTGAAGAATTCTCCTGTGGGGGAAAAACCCCAATACCCAATTCCTGTGTTATCCTAGGATAGTTATTCTCTAAAGCAGAGATTGACAACTGCTGGCCCATGTCATAGTTTTTGTTGACCCAAAATGTGTGTTTTGGTAGCCACAACTCAAAAGAGCTCTGCGGAAATTAGAACAGAAGACATAGGGTACCTTGCAACCTTACCTAAACTTTCTTAAGAAATATATTATTTGTGTGTTTAATAACCATAAATGTATATGTAATATTGATCTGCAGTGCTTACGTGCTAGGAAGTTTTCCATCACTACTCTAAAGCAAGGAATGCTATACAATTGTTTAAACAGTTTCTTAGGATATCATATTACTTAGAGAGATTGTTCTTAATAGAAAAGTATTTGAATATTTACAAAATCTTTTTTCTGTTCTCTACTGGGCATTTCTTCCCTTTGGGGAACTATGATTCAACCATAAATAGAGAGAAAAGGATCACCAGGAACACATACAGCCTCTTAATAGCACATATACTCTTTACATGTACTGGAAAGTCTATGAAACCGCCATGGGAACATGCACCCGGGGCAGATTTTGGAATGTTGGTGGTTACACATTATGTATGAACTTGCCCAATTTTGCCACTGTTTATTTTTTTTTTTTTAAATTGACCTGAAAATAAACATGCATAGTTTAGTCAATACATATTTACAAGAATTTTGTTATTATTAATAGGACATGAAGTCCAAATTTTTTCTTTCATGAATTAGAAAGAGTATGCAATTTTAAACAACTTCCCAATCTACTTCTATTATCTAATTTGCTTTATTCTCTTGATAACCTTTGTTGAAAAGCATATCTAAATAGGATCAGTAGCTGCTGATTGGTGGTTGCACATAGATGCCTTGTGTGATTGGCTCACACATGTGCATTGCTATTTCTTCAACAAAGGATATCTGAAGAATGAAGCTAAATAAATAACATAAGTAAATTGGAATGGTGTTTAAAATTGTATTTTCTATCTGAATCATGAAAGAAAAATATTGGGTTTCATGTCCTTTTAAGTCAAAAAACACCACCACAAGATGTAAAATCCTTTTTTTTTTTTACTTTACCTTTTCTTAGACCATAGATTGTGTGGATGCTAATATATGAGGATGAAGAGGGCAGGGGTATTATAATGATACAATATATAATATAAGAACTATACAGTATATGTTATAGACAATGGCTGGTTACAGTGTTGTTGGGTTAAAAACATGATGTGTACTGGCATTGAAAATCAACATTAAAATGCTTTAATTGTTTTATTCTATTCAAAAGTCCTTTGAAACAAATTCCTTGTCTAATAAACTTCTAGCAGTGGCTGTGCTTCTGTCTGAGATCAGTTTCTTTATGTCACTTGAAATGTAATAACATTTATTTGTATAGCATTTTTTATGCAATGGACAGTGAACTATTTTTTGCAGACCAGTAGACATTTCTGTGTTTTCCAATTCACCCCAATTTCCCTTTTCCTTTTTCTTATGTTGGTATTGTCCTCATCCTAATTAATAACATACAATTATAAGAATCCGGTTCTACCGACGTGACATCACATATCGGTGCTGTTATCTAGTTAACTTTTGCTCCCTTCCTACAATTCCCTTTCCTTCCCAGAAAATCTCCACCCATTCACAAGACATAACAATCTGCAGTTCCTATAGACAACTGACAAAGAATAAAATGCAATGGAAACCTCACAGAGCAGGTGTAACATTATCAGAAATGTTTGCTGTCTCCTGCTGCATTATGATAAATGCAATCATGACTTTTCTCTATCTTAATAAAAAGAAAACAAAAGATTAATTGTAAATGTTTTGTTTATAGATACACAGTTATGTTTATTATTATTAAAAAAGACACAATCGTGCATTAAAAATGCTTCAGAGTATTATATATTGTTACACAAATACTTTGAAAAATGCATTTAATGTTTTTCTAAAGAAAACCACCATTAAAGGGCCATTATAGTAAAAAAAAAAAAAAGACATTCTCTACTCGACCCTAAGGCCTATAGTTATCAAAGTCTGGCGGACCTGATCCGACAGTGTGGATCAGGTCCGCAAGACCTCGCTGAATACGGAGAGCAATACGCTCTCCGTATTCAGCATTGCACCAGCAGCTCACAAGAGCTGCTGGTGCAACACCGCCCCCTGCAGACTCGCGGCCAATGGGCCGCCAGCAGGGAGGTGTCAATCAACTCGATCGGGTTGATTTCCGGCGATGTCTGTCCGCCTTCTCAGAGCAGGCGGACAGGTTATGGAGCAGCAGTCTTTGTGACCGCTGCTTCATAACTGCTGTTTCTGGTGAGCCTGCAGGCTCGCCAGAAACACAGGGCATCAAGCTCCATTCAGAGCTTGATAGATAGGCCCCTTGGCCTACTGTGTGTTTAACCCCTGTAGTAGTACCACTTTAGATCTGCAGAGCACTGCTGGTCCTCAGTGGAAAACACAGCAGATCTAATCAGCAACGCTAGTTCTACACCTGAGTCGTGTGACAAGCATTGCTGATTGGATCAGTGTCAATTCCCGTCAGGACCAGCAGTGTTCTTCAAGTCCCGAGCAGTACTTATGCTGGGTATTTAACTCCTTTGCGGGGGTTTAAACACATTTGAAAAAGTTGAGTACTCCTCATCTAAATCTTCTGTTTTTATTTATCCCCCTAACTTTTATTAATTTCATTTTTATAACAATTCAAATGCCTTATCTTTCTTTTTCTGTGTGCTCTCATGAAATCCACAAATATGCACTGGGGACACTCCAGTACCCCTTTTACTTCCAAAGTCTGCAATCTTATAGTTTCTTGCAGTAGACACACATACCCCACCTAGACAGTGTTTTAGCCATAGAACAATGCATTTAAAGGGACATGAAACCGAAATGGCTACATTTAGCCAACAATCAGCAAGCGCTACCCAGGTGCTAAACTAAATATGGGCCAGCTCCTAAGCTTACATTTGTGCTTTTCAAATAAAGATACCAAGAGAATAAATAAAAATGTATAACAGTAGTAAATTAGAAAGTTGCTTAAAAGTGCATGCACTATCTGAATCATGAAATAAAAAATGTGGATTTCATATCCCTCTAATTAGAATAGATACCTTTTAACTTGTTTTGTTCATATATAGGCCCCCCATTTATAAACATGCGGGTGTACAAAGTTCCCAAGTAGCAAATCTGTCTCCCTTCATCGGGGCAAGTGATGCAGCATATGCAGTGAGAATTTAACATTGCAAAACTAATCACCATCCTCTGCTCTCATTCAACCAATGCGAGAGCAGGACCTGTCAATCATCCTGGTCTTATGAGTCCAGGGTGCTTTAAGTCTGCCATAAGAAAGAGAGGTCTAACACCACCGCTTCTTAACTTGTAGTCACGGGCTGCCAAGCTACCTTAATAAACGCAACCCATAGTATATAGTTCATGTAATAAAAATATGCCTTGAATAGTGCCAGTTATCAACTTGGGTCCTCTACTTCTCAAATGAAAAAAGTTGCTGCACCAGTAATTACAATGAATTTTTAACAAATTCAAATATTCCTTTATTTTTAGACAGACAGAAAAATAACCTTTCCACAGTTCTGCTGACATTAACAAGATGCCAAATTTAGCTACTGCCTATGCACCAGGTTGATTTTATTTTTTCGATTAACAAAATGCACTGTTTGCTTACTGCTTCCTGTGATTGGCTGCAATTGTCAAATTGAGAAGTTGTCCTGACTTGACAACTGACATCAATATAAAATGGTTTTAAAAGTCATTTTTTTTTTTAAAAATATGGAATTACAAAAAATATGACTGTACAGCTGAATCATGTATATGTATAGATACATAGATACCTATTTACATACTGTTTGTGAACAGCATTGCCTGGATATCTGTCTTTATTTTCTTACTTAGTCTGATTGCACCGTTTATATAGTGTTACACAAGAGCATCTAGGCCGGAGTGACATCATTTATCTTCCTTCACACATGAAATGTCATGTGTAGCAAGAGCACATCGCTCATAAAATATTAAGAGCTCCTTCCATCTCAGCCTTTATGCAGTGTAAGATAAACGCATTTTACCCACTTTGGTTTTAAACCCTTTTCTGCAAAATCAAATTCAGCAAAACATTTGCATGGGCGCCCGCTCGCTGCATTTATATATCTTGCTTTTGTTCCAATGTAGTGAAGTAGAGACACTTGTGTGTCAGATGGAATTACTGAGGGTGAGGTCTGAGACAGCGCTCATTTAGACTTTCATTATCTCAGCTGCTTGTTCTGTGTAAGATTATTTTCAAATTTCCTTCATACATTACAAAATGCTGTCACGGGGGCATGGCGATGAGGGAGGGAATGCTTTTGATACGTGGTTACCAGAGCAGATAAGATAAACTGTGTATCACTGTCCTGGCATCCGCAGAGGCTGCCAGTGGTGGAAACTTTGATGAAAGGAGTACATTTGGACAAGGAGTTTCATTAAGATATAAAACTGGACATTTTCCATCTGTCTGTACTGTAGATTTGTTTTGTTTCCTATTGTCATTACTTGTAAGCTTGTCTATGCTCATGTTAAGAACTCCTGAATTGTTAATGAAAATCTTTTTTTTTTTTTAAGAAAAGTAATGCAAATTTAATTAATATTAAATATTTAATAAGTTGGTAGGGAAGTTAAATGTTTAACTATAATTTATCACGTTTACTTCTTTGTTACTCACTGCAGGACTGTTCTGATTCACATGCTGCATACAGATTTTTCCTCTGTGAAATTCTGGCAAATTGCACTTATCACCCTAGGTTTATTCTCTTGGGATCATTTTCATTAGCATGCAGCCGTTTGATGGGGGTTATGAAGCAGTCACCTCCACAAAGATTAAAAGGCGCAATTAGAAATAACACTGCAGATCTTTACTGAAGAACACACATTGACTTAATAAAGTTTGCGGTTCAGATGAATCATTATGTTACCTGTTTTTCTAGGTCAACCATTTTAAAAAGTTATTGTTGCAACAACCTTTACCTCACCACTAATGACTTCTTAAATGACTGTATACGAATATATAGATATAAGGATAGTTAGATATAGATACACACTTACATACCCTGAAAGGGATGATTATGATTGGAGAACCCAATGGGGCCAGCTGATTTTGGTTTTGTTTCTATATTTGAAATGAATGTAAAAAATTGTTTACATAGATCCTTTACCTTGATTTTGCCATTTGAAATGACTGATTTTGCCTTTTGTATCTGCTCTAATACTGAGCATTTCACTACTTAAGTGCTGGTTATAGAAAAACGATGTAAACAAGAAGGTTCTGAAAAAAAATCACGCTCTCAAATCCAACTGTCCCGCTTTTGTAAAGAAACTTTTGGAACGTTTTTGCAATTGATTACTGCTTATATTTTGCATACAATAAGAAGAAGCATTTTTGAGTTTACAAACCCCAATAGCATTTGCAAACAGAGGCTGTTAGAAATTCTTCCTTTTTTCACTAAGCATAAAGGACGTTCTTTTTAAGAAATACCTTTTAATTTAATTATAAGATGTTTTATTGACCCCTAATAATATCTGATGGTTTTTGCACAAACTATTGATTTAACAGGTGAAGGTTTAATCAACCCATGTTTTAGCATACTCTAACACCAAGTTTTATATAATAAAATAATCAAAGCAGTTTTTTTGAATATAAAAAGGTATCATTTTGTTCTGAGACTATTTAACTTATTCATATAAGTGGAAAGGCGCTCCATCTAATATTTGTTTTTTCCTATGATTATATGTAGCCCATTTTTTAGATTTTGGTTCACACTTTGATTGGAGCAAGTAAGACAAAGATTCACTTAGTCTTTTGTGTGCATGGTATACTAGCTTTTTTGTATCTTTACAACAAAGGATACCAATAGAACAAGGTCAATTTGATAATATAAGTACATTAAAATGTCTGTTAAAATGGTATGCTCTGACTTTATTTTGTTTTGCCCCTTTAAACCTTTGTAAACCCAAAATGATAGCATTTACTTGCTATAACAAGGTTATTAAAAACAAAAAAGACATTACCATGAATATGGATTTAAAGCTGTTTTTTTAAGTTTGGGAGAATTCAGTCCAACAACATGTATCTAAAATATTTGCCATAAGATATAATGCATTTTTTTAACTATATAAATACCTAGATTAGGGAACAAGAATATTCTGCTTGGTGGGGCTTGACAGGAAACCAGTCATTTATTTGTCTAGTACATATGTGTAGCATTGATTCTGGGAAGCAGGGTCAGCTTTCCCATACATAATCTTTGTTTTATGCTTTCGCTTATTCTTCAGGTGTTAGCGCAGATCAAAATGGGAGCACTCAGGAGAAACATTACAAGTACTGAAATGTCTTATATGCAGTCCCAATCATTAATATCTTTTGTGAGAACTAAAGGTAATTTTGTTTGCTCTCCTAATGCATTGTACATCTCCCACAGGTCTCTGAATATCCTTTCTCATATTCCCATCTTGATCAATTGTTTGCAAATAATTAAGCTTTTAAGAGATAATGGTACAATGCTAATGGACGCAACCAAGTAAAAGTCTCAAGTCACTGTTTACCAGTGGATAGACAGATTTCCTCTGACTTTGTAAGTGGTTTCCTCTATGGGAGTATTTGGCAACAGTTTGCAGTAGCTGTGTTATTGTGAATGCCAAGGTACAATAACTTGCAAATTTAACAGTAGATGAAGTAAAAAAGTTGAGGCATGAAAAGACATTCTGGCATTGGGAATTCAACAATGTCTTTGCATGTGTGTAAGTCAGGGCTCGACAAACCCAGGAGCCTGGTAGCCACTGGCTCCTAGAATTTTACCCCTGGCTCCTAACTTTTTGGGTTATTCTCCATATATCTTTATACAAATCCAACGGTCTGGCTCCTAAAAATATGCCTGGCTCCTAAATTTTCTTACTGGCTCCTAATTTTTAAACACATTTGTCAAGCACTGGTGTAAGTGTATGTTGCATTCAGAGGGAGGTGCCCAACCCTATCCGTATGAAGGCCACATTGGATTCTGTTTATTAAAAAGGACAGCAAACAAACTTTAGACATATTCTTAATTGAGACATTCCTGTCTAAACAAACTTTGAATGACCAAAGCTTCAGATAAACTATATTCCCACTCACTATAAAACAATTTGCAAGTTGCACTTGCGGTGAAAATGGGAAGAATGAGAAGTGTTTTGGAATAAAGGAAGTAGGTTCATGACGACAATAACTGAGGATCACTTTGCAGCTCCTAGGCCTTAGGTTGGACAACCCCAGATTATCCTTATATTTACATGCTCAAAACCATGGGTGTCAACAGAATATTTCAGGGGTGAGATGGGAAAAAAAAAATTCAAAACATAGTAATATCAATGTAGATATATAAATAAAATTGTGTCAATGCATTAAGCTGCATTAGCAGCTTCTGATGTTTTGCAGTGTAGGTTCTCATGAGCGAGTCTGCAGCCTCAATTCCTGCTTTTAATTTTCTCCACCACCTCAGAGATGGTGGAGATAAATCGCCCTGAACAAGTGAGTTTGGGGTGATTTGCAGACCCTGTTCTTACACCATTGGTTGTGTGACAGGCAAGGGGCAGGATGGCAGAAGACAGCTCTTGTGCAATTCTAAATGTTGGCATGATATGCTGCATCACAAGTGGCGATTGTTGGCGGACTGGTTCGCTACTTGAGAACTTATCTACCTGCAGCCTTGATAAATTTACCTATATATCTATTTTTAATGTTTACTTCCACCCTCATTGTTTAAATGGACATTTTTATTCTTTTGCACTGTTGTGTGCATATATGAGTTAAAGTTATCTTCAAAATATGCACTTTAGCTCCAGAGCTGAACATGGCTGGTGGTTGATGGCATATGCCACTCATCACTGGGTCACTGGCTGTGTTTAGCTATGGACCGGTAGTGCATTTCTGCTTGGGAGCTGCCTGCCTATTGGTTTAACTTGTTTGCAGTTACATGCACGCAAACCTGCAATAAGAAATTCTATAACTAAGTTTATAATTTACATTTGTAGAACAGACCTTTTATTTGGTATAGAGAGTGGGGCAGTTTACTTGAACAATCTATTTTCTTTCTCTACATTTAATCTAGTGGCTTAAACATTATCAATTTTTCATCAACCATGTAATATTTATATGGTTGTGTTTACACCTTTACTTTTTCACAAAGGTGTCGTATGTGCTATTTTAATTTTGCAGAGAAAAAGACAAATACAGTTACTGTATACTTGCTGTTCAGTGGGTTAAAGTGATGGTAAATCCAAGCTTATAACAAATGCTAGAATTTACCATCACTAAAATTAAATGTTAGTTTCTCTCATCATTTCGTAAAAAAATATGTTAAACTCACCCTGTTAGGAAAGCATATTGCTAACAAAGCACCTCCGTCCGCCCACGGCACAACGCTTTCTCCAATAAGATGACGTTTTCACTTCTAGTCCAATAGCCGTGCTAGGATGTCAGTTGACACACATGGCTATTGGTTTAGAGGTGGAAACATCACCTCATTGAAGAAATCGCTGTGCCGTTGGCGACTGTATTTGCTGAGTTAGCAATATTTACAGATAGGGTGAGTTTAACATGTTTTTTTACGAAAATGATGAGAGAAACTGTTTATTTTCAGTGATGGTAAATCCTAGCATTTGTTATACGCTTGGGTTTACCATCACTTTAATGATAGTTTCATACTGGCCAAGTACTCCCTAAGGGGTAGATTTATCAAGCAGCGGATGCTGCAATCTACCCATGTAGTTTCAGGTTCCCCTGAAACTGAAGTTAAGAAGCAGTTGCCTTAAGACCACTGCTCCTTAACTCGTTCGCCACCTCTGAGGCGGCGGACAGCAATCTTCCCGATACAATACGATCGGGATGATTAACCACCCCTGTTAGCGGCCGATTGGCCATGAATGTGCAGGGGGGAGGCATTGCACAAGCATTTCACAAGAAATGCTTGTGCAATAATAAATGCGAACAGCGTGCGGCGGTCATGATCCGTTACAATGATAAATCGGCCCCTAGAGGTTCAAATGATACCTTAGATTATTTTCCTTTTTAAAGAAAGTGGTCTTGCTAGTGTCTGGATTTATTTTTAGCTGAGATAGAGGCAATTTGTTACTATAAAGCTGGTGTCTAATGGGTTAAAAATTGCCTTAATCATGACAACTATGTAATAACCATACCCATAATGTAAGAAAGGAGATTGTCCGCTTGCCTATCCCTAACCATACCCATAATGTAAGAAAGGAGATTGTCCGCTTGCCTATACCTAACCATACCCATAATGTAAGAAAGGAGATTGTCCGCTTGCCTATCCCTAACCATACCCATAATGTAAGAAAGGAGATTGTCCGCTTGCCTATACCTAACCATACCCATAATGTAAGAAAGGAGATTGTCCGCTTGCCTATCCCTTTGAGTTATTGAGTATTTTTCAATACTGAAAAACTCTAGACATATATATGCTCATTGGGGAGTATTTACCCCTTTGCTGGGTACATGGCTATAAACAAGCAGTGGTGCTATAATAAAATGCTCTAACACATTAGAATCTTTCATTTCACTCTTCTGTGTCTTTTTAAAATGTGTAAGACACTGATGTTTTTTTTTTATATGATGGTAATTTTCCTTTCTTGCATTTTTTTCTTCTGTTTCTCGTAATACAAATTGATGGAAAAACTATGTATACGAACTTGGTTATTCCTTATAAATCATAAAGTCTATGGTATAATGAGACTTTATTATGTGGTTATGTTTTCTTAGGTATATGAAAGGATAACACCTCAGTTCACCCATAAAACTCTTTATAGGACAGCGAGTGTCTATATAAATATATATTTTTTGTTAACTTATTAAGTTTCATTTAAAATGCCTGTGTCATTATGGACCTTGGCTAGGCAGATTAGGTGCATGAAGTCATGGCTTTCATGTGATTATGGCAATTATAGATTTTTCATGAAATTGAAAGTTTCTGCTACAGTAAGTCAATAAATATGCTGAAAAGAAGATCAAATGACTTCAATATACCAAAGTATAGTTTGAGAAATTTGTAATATTCAATTAAGCATCTTTTTTTTTTTTTTACAGTGGCTAAATTATTTTGATGCATAATTTGCCCAGACTTGTCTGTTGAAAAGAATGCAGAACAATTGAAAACAGCATAATAGACATTAAGTCTTCACTTTCACTGACTAGAGGCAACCTAGCAATTATTGCTTTTTTATGACATTCAACACAGTTTGCTCCAATTACTTAAAATAGGATCATATGGTAAGAGTTGTCCTTACTTTAGGATCTAATAGCAATGTACAGAGATTAGGTATAAAACGTTTTATTTCTCTTTTATATTCTGTATTCACAAGGCACTCTTATGTATATGTAATATTTCTCACAATTACAGCTGTCGTACAAGGGCCTCTTACTTTGAAACACCATGTGGTCTATTATAGGGGTTGAGAGATTAGGCAAAGCAGCGTGATCTACGGTTTTCCACCACTGCAGTAAAAAACAGTTTTGGTTACAAAATAGCACTAATATTAAAAAAAAAAAAAGGAAAATTATACATTTCTTTTTTACAGTTTTAAACAATTTCTTGCTTTTTTTGAGGTATTTAGAAAAAAATAACATTGTAATATATGAGTGAAGCTTGGGTTAACTGAAGAGCTCCCTTTTATATATGTGTGTATTTTATATATATTTATTCCATTGTCTATATGCACCTATATGCAAGAATAAAAATAAATAAAATGTAATGTTTGTATAAACTTATATTTATTAATCTTACCTGCCATTTAATTAATATACTAAATGAATAAATATATTTTATAAATAATAATCTCCATGCTTCTCCAATCTATATCATTTTCTCTGCCCATTTACTTGCAGGCTAAACACTTTTAGTATTTTGAACTGAATGCTGAGTAGTTACCAAGGTCAATTTAACATAGTTTAGGTGACATGATCTATTTCAGTGTGCGTTTACTCAGTACATGTCAGGACAGCTTAAAATATTTGAAATGGGAACATAATATTATATATCACTCAAAGAGTCACATATGCAGCCCCTGAGCTGTCAAAAGGATGGAAGAGGATATTTTTTACATTATATTGTACCCACTGTAAAAAGGGTATCTATCCATACTTGATTAAGATATAAAGGGGCATTAGAGGGGGAGTAGAGTAGTTTTGTGGGGGGGGGGGACAATTTTTTTCTGGTGGAAAAATTGGACCACAAGAGAAGTATGATTGGTGTAGGTGGCACTTAAAGGGCCATAACTGTCAAAAAATTACACACTGTAATCCATTTTACCACTATCAATCCTGTCCTTCTGTGTGTATAACCCTGCATATGCGGTTAAATACACAGTAGAAGTGCTTCTTGGGACAAGTGGCGCACTGCTAGTCCTGAGCTGAAATCGCTGCTGATTCAGTCAACTGCACTAGTTGCACATCTCAGTCATGTGACTAGCTCTGCTGATTAGATAAGGGTTAATAATATGTAATGTTTTTACTTTGATGGCCCTTTAAATCAATTATTATTATTATTATTATTATAATATTTGTTCTGCACCTACATATTCCCCTGCTCTATAAAACAAGTAGATTGTGTAGATGCAGGGCAATAGTAAAGGCAAAATATTTATTGGGTCCTGCTACTGAATATAATACTGTATTATAACTAAAAATGCATAGAAATGGGCAGTTTGACCATGACCACTTCAATAACAAAGCAGAAAAAAATAAAAGTACAGATCAATTAGTGAATTGGTTTTCTGGTTGTAAGAATAAATAAATTAGAACATACTGACATGAATATATTCTTTACACCTCTTAAAAATCTGTATTGTACAAGCAATGAGAGGAATTGTGGAATGCTTTTAAAAACAACAGATCTGTATACAGTAGACCATGGCTCAGTGTAGCAGGCAGGCATGCAAAAAATGTCAGGGCATGTCTAATCCTTCTTAGCAAATAATACTAATGGAATTAAAAGCTAGTCTAACTAGCATATTCTACTCAAGAAATTGTCTTTCCAACTGTGAATTTATAATAATATATTATTTCCTTGAATAAAACACTGATTTTATCATTACTTAAACTTTTGTCAAAATGTTTGTTATGGTTACAACTACTGGTTAATACACATATTAAACAATGATATTCTTCATATTGATAACAAATTATGGGGTCTATCACAAAAAGCTTATCAAATAATGTATCTACAAAAATCCTTCTAGACTTCTAGAATTTTGTAGAAAAACATCAGATAAACTTTTTCAAAAGGATTATAAGCAACATTAAAAGAATGAACAACCTTTATTCTGTATTTATTTTCTGTCCAGAACTCTTGATTAAATCAGGAATGTCCAGTCTTAGGTTGAGATCTACTTTTTTGTGACAGTTGTCAGTTGACAAACACGACCAAAGGTCAGATTTGTGTTTGCATCCTGACCTCTGAATGTTCTTATATTTCTTTGCACTTGACCACATCTTAATAATGCAGAAGATGTCTGAAGATGTGATGCAGAAAATATACATGTAAAACATATTTGCACAATTCTTTGAACCTTCGGTTTGGTGGCTGTGGGGAATTCAGAACTCACACAAAAAATGTTTTGATCAGTTGACCAGCACTGAGATATCTACTGGTAGATCACATTAAACCTTTTCACAGACCTGGTTTAAATTATTTTGCAAGACACATTTTGATTGGTATATGTAACAACTGCTATATGTTATCAACATTGCAAATAATAATATAACCTACATATCATATATTTTTATACTTTCCCTGGTGACTAGGGATGGGCGAATGTGTTTATATTCTAATTTAAATGTTAGAACGCATGTTATTGGAGAAATTCGATTTACATAATCGAATGTTGATAAAAATAAATATTCTTAAAAATTCTATAATTGAATGCTATTTACAGTTTTCGAATGTCACTTTCAAATTTGAAAGTTTATAATTAGATTGAATGTCCACATTCAAGATTGCGAATGTAACATTCGATTTTTACAAATACTATTCAGAAGTTCAATAGTTCATGTGGTAGGAATGTAGTAAATTGATACAAAATAGATACAAATATATAAATTTGAATTTTTCTATTTCAAATATTGCATAATGTGAATATTACATTTAAAGAAAGCATTAGAAATACTATTACAAATATATAAATTTGAATTTTTCAAATTCAAATATTGCATAATTCAAATTGATTTATTAGAAAATTCAAATAGAATATTACATTTAAAGAAAACATTAGAAATACTATTACATTAAACATCCGCTCATCCCTGCTCATGACCAACTTACATTAGCCATCATTATTATGAGTTATCTTAAATGCTTTATTTGGTAGATACATGCTCTTAAAGTGACAGAAAATATCTTGACATTACAAGACATATCTGTTTTTCTTTAGAATAACATATCAGCCAAGTCAAAAAAAATTTAAAACAAATTAACAAAGGAGCAAATTTGCCCGTTTACGGGCGCACGTTAAATAACCAGCCAAGTGGCTGGTTAATGCTACTGCAAGCTTACGGTTTCACTGTGTGCTACAATTCATTAACAAGAGATCAGATCTCTGGTTAATAAAAAAAAAAAAAAAGTAGCCCCAATTACCCCCAAAATAAAGAGGACAGTACAGTAACATCAAACAAACATATGAGCATGTTTCTTTAAAAAAAAAAAAAATAAAAATAAAAATTGTACAAAGCAGTTATAAGGGGTTAAAGTGAAAGTGCCATTGCATGGAGGTCATCGGAAGACTGTGTTTTCACTCTAAATATATATGTATATGCTTATATAAAATTATAAATATATATTTATGTGTTAATATGTGTATATACTCATATAAACACAAATATATGTATATATATTTATATATATATATATATATATATATTTATAGCTGCCCAAGGCTGCGTGAATTGGCCCCTGCACTGCGCTAGGTGGTTTGTCGTTTCTATCGACATAAGAATGAGGCTCCCATTGTAGCCTATGGAAGCATGCTCTCGTGAGCGCAAGGCCTCCTGGCAATGCAAAGTTTGCATTGCGCCTCACTTGTAATACAAGTGCACATTTACGTGCGTTGGTATTACTGAGTGGAGCACAGATATTGTGTAAGCATAATATTGCGCTCCACTCGTAATCCAACCCTTAGTTGTTTCATTACACATAACTAAACATTTAGTATAGAAATCTCAAGGTATTCACTGTCCCTTTAATCTATAAAGTGTATATGGTATTCAATAAAAATGACATAACATAAATGAGCCAATGACATGAGGCGTACAATCACCAGCAAGCTCCCAGTAGTGCATTGCTACGTATGTTCAAGAAAGGATATCAAGACAATGAAGCAAATTTGATAATTGAAGTAAATTGAAAAGTTGTTTATAATTCAAAACTTTATTCAGATAGAGCATGCAATTGTAAACAACTTTAATGTATTTCTATTATCTAATTTGCTGTGTTTCCTTTGTATACCTTATTGAAAAGCATACCGAGGTAGGCTAGGAGCAGCAATGCACTACTGGGAGCTAGCTGCTTATTTGCGGATGCATAATGTGCCTCTTGTTATTGGCTCACCCAATGTGTTCAGCTAGCTCCCAGTAGTGGTTTGACATACCTTCAACAAAGGATTATAAGAGAATGAAACAAAATTAACAATAGAAGTCAATTTGAAAGTTGTTTAAAAATTGTATACTCTGTCTAAACCATGAAAAACTAATTCAGTTGTTTGCATCAAATTGAACCTGTTTTACCTATTTAAACATTAGAAAACACATTTTGAAAGAAAATTATGTGAAATCCTGAAACTAGCCTAATGTAATAAAACACATCATGGCTTTTCACATTACAACATTATGTTCTACCTAATGTTTTGTTGTTGTACATCTGTTATTTTATTCTTATTATCCTCACATTACATTGTACGATGCTGAAAATATGATGGTGCATTGTAAATAATTCATATCATTTATATCCCTGGAGCTATTTGACTCATCAACTTTCTGTTTGCTGTTTTTTAACTGAATGGACCAACATATATGCTTTATTAAAGTTGACCTAATGAAATAAGCCTTTGACTAAAAGTGATGCTGCACTTCAATGTCCCTTAACAATAATACACTACCGTGCTATGTGCTAAGGGCCTGAATGGGTAGTATAGGACCACCTGTGCTTGCTGCAGACTAACATTAAAAACATACTTCTTACAACTGTTTTGTAATACAAAGAGACTGGTTATACTGTTATAGCACCACAAACACAGTGTTTGGCTTAGTAGGGTTTAATAACTGAAATTCAAATTAGTGCATTTCAATTTTGATAAAATGCATTTTTGTAATATACTTTAATTAGCAAAATGATTGTAGTAAATCCGTTTTAGCAGTGGATTTGACCACAGGGTATTTGTACTGTTTTGTGTTACTTTTTAAAATGCACAGAAACCGCAGCTGTTCACCAGCATTCTGCAACTATGTGCATTTGTGCAATTGCAATAATATACTACAACGTGCCTTTATGATATGAAAATCTAAATTAAACTTTCATGGTTCAGACAGAGTATGTAATTTTAGAGACTTTTCACTTTAGTTTTATTATTAAATTTACTTTGTTCTCGTGGTATCCTTTGTGGAAAAACACCTAGGTAAGCTCAGGGGCAATAGTGAGATATATATATATATATATATATATATATACACTATATATATATATATATATATATATATATATATATCCCATATTTTCTTAAATATTTCAGTTAGAATCCTAGTACAGCACAGAACAGCAAGAAACATTGTTTTGTTCATCAAGACATGTAACACTCCGCTATACCCCTTGCAATTTTTTTTATTAATGTGTATCACTAAATCTACTTGTCAGTTATAGGTAATCAGTTTCAACTGAAACTTTCCTCATCAGATTTTATTTCTTTTTTTCAAGTTTAAAACAATAGAACATTTTGATTGCCACATTTTAAGACTTCTCAAGTTGAATTGGGTTTCTAAAACTTTTAAGTATCTCATCAGCACCACCAAACAGTGTTAGTTGAAATACACGGAAACAGTGTTGCTAAGCTGGTCTAGATACAAGATCTGTGGTTCAGTATGTAATAGGGTTCATCTGAGTGCACAACCAGTTTTTACACAGACACACAGGGACATTTTCTTTGTGCTCTAAATATACTGAATTATTAACATATTAAATATGTATATCAAAGAGTTAATGTGGCCTTTAAAGTAATTCCTTGTGATGTCATCTTTTAATAACAAAAATACTTAAGTTCTCATAAGAAACATTACTGCAGATTTTAGAAAAACATTAAGAAAATTTCCTTTGATTAGCTGTGTTTGGCTTGTCTTGTGATTAGCCCAAAACAGTTATGTTAATGTTAGTCAAAATATGCTGTTCAGTGACCTTAACTTGGTCTGTGTCCAAAATCCTTGCATTTTGTAGATGAACCACATAATGTGGAGGAATCTGAGCTTGATGCCAAATGTGGCAGTTTTTGTGGCTATTGCTTTTTCACTATTTAAATTGAATTTGGAGATAGTGTGAGCAAATGTTTATCTGATTCTCAGTCTGTGTGTAGCTTGCAATATACTTTCTCCTACTGTGTGCCAATTGAGGATAAATTGAATATCTGTGTATAGCCAGAATTCCTAATAGCTATTTCTCCACTTCACTAATTCTTATAATTGGTTCGTCTGTGCTGCCTAATAATTAGATGATGTTTTATTCAACTAATAGAAGGATGACACACCTCAGTATTTTGTGTTTAAATTATTGGCTACATGCTGGCATTTTTATTCCTAACAAAAGACAGTACAATAATGGTTTTAACAGATTTCTCTTGGTATTTTGCAGCATCCTTACCCTTCAGAAGAACAGAAAAAACAATTGGCACAAGACACAGGTCTCACTATACTTCAAGTGAACAATTGGTAAGTAATTTTACCCAGTGTTTACATTTAATCAGTACTCCAGCCTCTGGCAACCTGCAGCAAATGATTTGCGTTAGTATGGCACGCCCTGTAATTGCCTGCTTTCCCTGGTAGTTTATTGATGCAAAAGTAATATTGCCTAAAGAATGTTTCCAGTGCTGTGAATTTTAATACTACTGTGCTAAATATAAGTACATTCTCATACTATTTTACATTGAACAGTTATAGCAACACATACATGAATATATAGAGTTGGAAAAAAACAAACCCCTCTCTTTTCTTTCTATCTCCTTTCCTTGCTTTTCTACCCTCCCTCTCTCTTTATCTCCCCCTTCTCTCTCTTTTCCTCTGTCTCTATCTCTCCCCCTCTATCTCTCTGCTCTCCCTTTTCTTAATGCCTGTTGTAGCTAAGAAATACCCAACCGTGTGGTATCAAAGCAAATCTGGTAAATTATATATATATAGGGTTGCCACCTCAGCCATGTTTTCCTGGACACTTATGAGTTACACATGCTGCAGGGTATGCAGGGAGGAACATGTATTGTGTTTCTGGACAGCACTATTCATATTCCTCCCTGCACACCCTGCAGCATGTGTAACTTAGAGGTGTTCTGTATTTTAAGTGACGGGTGGCAACCCTAATATTATATCCCAACTTTACCCATTTGAAGGGGACAGTCCTTAAAGGGACAGTCAACACCAGAATTTTTGTTGTTTAAAAAGAAAGATAATCCCTTTATTACCCATTCCCCAGTTTTGCATAACCAACACTGTTATAGAAATACACTTTTTTTTACCTCTGTGATTACCTTGTATCTAAGCCTCTGCAAACTGCCCCCTTGTTTCAGTTGTTTTGAAAGACTTGCATTTTAGCCAATCAGTGCTCACTCCAGGGTAACTTCACGTGCATGAGCTCAATGTTATCTATATGAAACACATAAACTAATGCCCTCTAGTGGTCAAAATGCATTCAGATTAGAGGCAGTCTTCAAGGTCTTAGAAATTAGCATATAAACCTCCAAGGTTTAGCTTTAAACTAAGAATACCAAGAGAACAAAGCAAAATTGGTGATGAACAAAGTAAATTGGAAAGTTGTTTAAAATTACACTCCCTATTTAAATCATGAAAGTTTTTTTTTTGGACTTGACTGTCCCTCTAAAGGGCCAGTTAACTTAAAGGGACAGTATACACCAATTTTCATATTACTGCATGTAATACACACTACTATAAAGAATAAAATGCATAGATATTGATATAAAAATCCAGTATAAAACTGTTTAAAAACTTACTTGTAAGCTCTCGGTTTAGCTCTGTCGAAAAGGCAGCTGGAAAGCCCACTGCAAGTGGGAAATAAGACACCCCCCCTCTCCCTACTTTTGTATATGAAAAGACCCTTTACACAAACAGGAGCAAGCTGGAGTAGGTATCTGACGGTATTCTCCTAAAACTTAAGGGCTTGGTTAAATTAGTGTTATTTAAAAATAAGCAAAACTATACATTTTAAAAATGTGTGAGTGTATAATGTCCCTTTAAAGATGGTCTCCTCTTTAATTTGTTCTCAATGATCCACTTTACCTGCTGAAGTGTATTAAATTGTTTACAAGTATTTCCTTTACCCTTATATTGGCATTTGAAATAGTTGATTTAGCCATTGGTATCCCATTTCTATTCTGAAAGTTTCTGGCCTTAGATTCAAGCTTCAGATAAGTTGTTTAATCACAGCCAGCAGAATAAATTACACTTCCAGTGGGGTATAGAAGAGATAAGGTAATAAAATGTTAATTTTTCATTATCCTCTCCAAGTATTGGTGATTGGTTTATGGACAGCTATAAGATAAAGAAGCAGGTATATGTACACAATGTGATTATACCTACAAACTCAACCCATTTTATTAGATTGTGGTTTAAAAACACAAAACCAGCTAATTCATATACACACATAAATCTTAAAAAGCAAATTCTCATAGATTTTATACTTTGCAACTGGTAAAAAAAAATTAATTGGAATCACATTAAAGTGAATGTAAACTCAGCCTTCGTTCTAAACAGCAGTGTAACAATTATCAATAAAAAACTTGAGTTTCATTCATCAAATTTAAAGTTTTTAAATGGATACCTTTATTTTAATTAATTTATATCAATTTGCGGCTAAATCGTCCTCCGCCCGGCATTCGCGCTCTGTTGCTGACCTTTTTGATTTATGTCCTAATAGCCAATAACGGCTCTAACCACGGGGGGACCCACCCTCTTCTCATTACGTAATAAGTCCTTATTGCGCATGCGTTAGTCTTCGGTGCAGAGCTAATCTATTGTAAGCTCGTGCACATTACATTTCGCGCATGCGCAATAGTAACAAACACGGGGTAGCAATACATTCTTATACGGAGTTCTTTCATTTCCTCTGTATTGTCAAGCTTGGATTAGTGGATGTGAAAGGGCTCCGTATATAGGTTAGATATATCTTACATTGTACATTAGCAATAATGGAGGCTGATAATTATATGCCGGTTGCAAAGTAATAGACATTAGAACTTCAAATTTTATTTTTTTTATCTGAAATTGGCTTGATTGAATTTTTTTTTCTTTTTGGAGATCCTGTCCTACGCCACTCACAACGATAGTTTTCATTGAATGAATAGACTCATTCAATGAATACTATGTTGTTATACAGCGTAAACAGAAGTAACGCATGCGCAAGGGAAAATAGACACGGGAGCGCGCAGTGCCTATACGTAAACAGCAGGTGGGACCGCTGTTTACGTAATATGGATGAAAATTAGGAATCAGTGAGTGGGAGGAGCAGGTAAGCGAATGAGCGATATGCTATATATAAAATAAAAAATAAAATACACATTTTATTAAAAATGTATTGTGGCGGTATGCTTAATTTGAGGAATCTCTATAAAACTAGATTACACAAACCGGAAAAATTGACATTCACTTTAAGAGGAATTTTTTTTACAATAGATTGTCCATTTAATTCTCAACACTGTCCCTGTGCCACTGAAGGGGTGCTATATTTAAAAACTCTAGACAATATTTAGGATTAGGAAGCTGTGGATTGAAGATATCATGCAACTGTACATACTGCATGCTATAAGGGTTCAGGAGAATACACTGTTTCTTTGTCTTTTAATATATTGCCTTGAATGTATAAGTGCCAGCCTGAGACATGTTTACATTTCACACATAGTAATTTTTTGCACTTTAAACTGCAGGTGATTATAGCTGTGAATTTATTGATTCATTAGTTAGATTTCTGATGTTCTTCTAGTGAAAAATAAAGAATTAGATTGAAACACTGATATGCTTTTAAATAATGTGTTCTTGTATTTGAAAGGGACATCATACCTATATGCTTAATCACTTGACAGTGATGCAGCATAACTGTAAAAAGCTGATGAGAAAATATCTCCTAACCATCTCTATGTAAAAATGAAAGATATTTTGCCTCAAAATGTCTTCAGCTCACAATAGTAAGTGCTCTGTGAACAGTTATGTTTCAGCTTCTGTCAGTAAAAAAGGAAAAACAGTCAATCATCTTCATCATCAGTGCTGATGTCACACTTTGTTTTACTGTGATTTAATGAGATTTCACTTAAATCTCACATTTCATAGTAAACGTCCTTAAACTGAGGAGGGAAATAACATGACTGTGTCTGCACATTTCAGGTGCAAGCTCCCTTGCAAGTCCCAGGACTAGCATCCTGATTGGCTGCTTAAAGTCCCTTTACAATGGGATGTGGCTACTGAGGAAATTTTGAGGTAAAATATATTCCTTTTTTTTACATAGAGATGTTCAGGTAATATTTTCTAGTCAACTTTTTACAGCTATGCAACATCACTTTCAAGCTCTTCAGCATTTGGGTATCATGTCCCTTTAATCCAAAGATAAAAGTGATATTAAACAGTGATGTTTTGGTAAAACCAAATATGTTAAATCATAGTAGACATAAAAAGAAACTGATTGTGTATAAAAGAGCAAACAATTTAGAACTTCTCACTGTAGCCTTTGCCCATAGTGTGATAAGACATTTTTGAAACTTCAGTTTCATGCTACCAGTTCTGAGCATGAGCAAATCTGACTCCCTGATTATCTAGTCTATTCACTTAAAGGGATAGGAAAGTCAAAATTAAACTTGCATGATTAAGATAGAGCATGTCATTTTAAGACACTTTTAAATGCACTTCTATTTTCAAATGTGCTTCGTTCTCTTAGTATCCCTTGTTAAAAAATTAATACACACATATTATACACTAGTGGGAGCTGCTGCTAATTGGTGCCTGCACACATTTGTCTCTTGTGATTGGCTAAATAGATATTTTCAGCTTCCTGTCAGTAGTGCAATGCTGTCCCTTCAGCAATGGATAACAAGAGAATAAAGAAAATCTGATAATAGAATTAAATTGGAAAGTTGTTTAAAATTGTATGTTTTATCTGAATCATAAAAGAAAATTTGGGGGTTTACTATCCCTTTAATACTAAACCAACTCTGTAGAGACCCGTTCACAGCCTCCTTGTAGGTATATGACAGGACGTAATGGACACTGCACAAATGAGGTTTAAATATATATATATATATATATATATATATAAAAGGTAAAAATCCATTTAAATAGATGAATAATACATATTATTTCTGAATTTAATTATTCAGATACAGAATGCAATTTTAAAAAAAGTTTCAAATTTACCTCTAGTGTCAAATTTGAGTCGTTTTCATATTATTATTTTTTGAAGAGATATCTAGATAGGCAGCGGTGTGCACATGTCTGGAGCACTACATAAAAGGAAATATGGCTGCCATATAGTGCTCTTGCTAATGTATAACATTGTTGCAAAACTGTTGCTATATAGTGTTTCAAACACGTGCACACTCCTGAACTTACCTTCATGCTTTTTAACAATGGATAACAAGAAAACAAACACCTAGATTACGAGTTTTGCGGTAGAGGCTATGCAGTCAGTGCTAACGAGCAGTTTATGCTCACCGCTCACTTACAGACAGCGCTGGTATTACGAGTTTTTACAAACCAGACAAGAAGTGAGCGTTGAGCAAAATTTTGCTCATTACCGCACTCCAATACCAGCGCTGCTTACATTAGCAGGTGAGCTGGTGTAACGTGCTCGTGCTCGATTTCCCCATAGGAATCAACGGGGAGAGCCGGCTGAAAAAAAGTCTAACACCTGCAAAAAAGCAGCGTAAAGCTCCTTAACGCAGCCCCATTGATTCCTATGGGGAAATACATTTTATGTCTACACCTAACACCCTAACATGAACCCCGAGTCTAAACACCCCTAATCTTACACTTATTAACCCCTAATCTGCCGCCCCCAACATCGCTGACACCTACATTATAATGATTAACCCCTAATCTGTCGCTCCAGACACCGCCGCCACCTACATTATACTTATGAACCCCTAATCTGCTGCCCCCAACATCGCTGAACCCTACATTATATTTATTAAACCCTACTCTGCCGCCCCAATGTCGCCGCCACCTACCTACACTTATTAACCACTAATCTGCCGCCCCCAACGTCGCCACCACTATAATAAACATATTAACCCCTAAAATTCCTATTTAAAACTAAATACTTACCTATAAAATAAACCCTAAGCTAGCTACAATATAACTAATAGTTACATTGTAGCTAGCTTAGGATTTATTTTTATTTTACAGGCAAGTTTGTATTTATTTTAACTAGGTAGAATAGTTATTAAATAGTTATTAACTATTTAATAACTACCTAGCTAAAATAAATACAAAGTTACCTGTATAATAAAACCTAACCTAAGTTATAATTACACCTTACACTATAATTAAAATATTTCCCTAAATTAAATACAATTAAATACAATTAAATTAAATTATCTAAAGTACAAAAAAACACACTAAATTACAGAAAATAATAAACAAATTACAATATTTTTAAACTAATTACACCTAATCTAATCCCCTAACAAAATAAAAAGCCCCCCCAAAATAAAAAAAAAGCCCTACCCTACACTAAATTACAAATAGCCCGTAAAAAGGGCATTTTTGGGGGCATTGCCCCAAAGTAATCAGCTCTTTTACCTGTAAATAAAAATTACAAATCCCCCCCCAACATTAAAACCCACCACCCACACAACCAACCCTACTCTAAAACCCACCCAATACCCCCTTAAAAAACCTAACACTTACCCCTTGAAGATCACCTTACTCGTAATACCAGCGGGCGTTAAAAAGCAGCATTAGGACCTCTTAACGCTGCTTTTTAAACCTAACGCACAATTCGTAATCTAGCCGAAAGACATTTTGATAATAGAAGTAAATTGGAAAAAAAATTAAAATGATATGTTCTATTTGAATGATGATTTAAGAAAAAAAAATTGTTTTGTGTCCCTTTAAGTATGCCATTGCTTAGTGGGGGTATTTATTACAAAAATGAAACAGACTTTTTATTGTCACTTTAACACCTTGCAGAGGGGGCATGTATTAAGTATTGTATTAAAGCCTTCTTTGGCAACCAGGATGTTAATGCATACTTTGGATTTCTTTGTAATTTTCTCATTTTAAAGGAACAGTAAATTCAAAAGTAAAGGGATCCTAAAATCAAAATTAGAGCTTGCAATTAAAAAAACAAAAACACTTTCCTGCGTGCCACAATTAAATTAGGCACAGTCTTTTTATAGGCACACATTCTGAGGCACCAGCTCCTACTTAGCATGTGCAAGAATTCAAAGTGCGTATATATATATATATATATATATATATAAATATATATATATATACAGTATATATTTTTGCATTGTCTTTTTAGTATGCATTTGTTGATTATGCAATTTTACTGTATTTAATGGTCCTTTAAATTCTTAATATTGTGAATCCAGAGGATTATAATCTCTTAACGCTTGATTGATCAGTGCAGGAGATCATCCATGTCTGTCCTTAACTAGTCAGAGCAAATAGACAAGATAAATAATACTAAAGAGGGTGCAAAACAATGCAGATTTTGCTAACACAATGACAGTTTTTTTTTAAACATTTATTTTGTACTCATATCTTTTGCAATGACGTGCTTAGTTGAAGAGCTGATACACAATTTGCATATATAAAGAAAAGGATGTCCCTTTAACTTAGCAGGTTTCATTGTATTCTATTAGTTCAGTCAAATTCAGCTGTATCGCCAGGTAAACATTAGCATCAAGAACAGTGATCTAGTCACTATCTTGATGCAGGTCAGCTTGGGTGAGTTGGCCACTGTCCTCAATACATGTGAACCATGGTTCAAATTCCACTGATAGCACATCTTGTGACTTTTGTCAAGTCACTTTACCAAATTAAATTAGAAGCTATTTAAGGCAGGAGCCAACTGTGCTGTTTTTTAGGATTAGTTACCTGGGCTGGGTGGGAGGGGCAATCTGCTCTGTTTGGTCAGGGTTTTTTTAATGAAAGTTACTTATAAATGTTTGGCTTTGATCCGCTTTATTCTACCAGATAACAGCAAAACATGAAAGGGATAATATGAAACCCAAAATGTTTCTTTCATGATTTAGACAGAGTATGCAATTTTAAACCACTTTCTAATTTACTTCTAATATCAATTTACCATTGTTCTTTTGGTATCTTTTGTTGTAAAGCAAAGACCTATGCTTAGGAGCCGACCCATTTCTGGAGCACTATATTGCAGCAGTTTTCCAAGAATATTATCCATTTGCAAGAGAACTAGATGGCAGTACTATTCCCTGCCATATAGGGCTCCAGATGTCTACCTAGGTATCTCTTCAACACAAAATAATATGAAAACAAAGCAAATTTGATAATAGAAGTAAATTAGAAACTTTTGTATGTTCTGTCTGAATGACACAGAAAATGTTTGGGTTTCATATCCTTTCAGACTGAGAATCAGTTGATACCTATGTGCCAGGGGTAATACAATCTTAAAAGGGCATTTTTTTTTAATTTGATGTTCCTGTGGATACTAAACCAAGTATTTCTTATCAGAATTATGATGGTGTTTCCTCACCAGCAATAGAGCTATGAGAATCAGCCGATAAGCATTAATACAGAAGTATAGGTTGTGCACAAGCATATAGTTCTTCTTGGTTTACTTTAAATGTAAGCACTTTTTTCTTGACCTATTTATCATGCTAAAATATATTTTTAAATGTAAATCCTTATCATTTAATATATATTTTTTTATTAGTGAAAGTGTCCCTTTAAATGTTTTCCTCGTGTAATCACAGTAATCATTTTCAGTGTAATTAATATAATAATACAAAAGCACGGATGCTTTATACTAACTCTCAATATAAAGCATATTATTTTCATATGAAGACACTTGCAGTTATCAAGGGCATGAAAATCTAAAAAGAAATATAAAAGATTCAGGTTACGTTTTTAATATTTTACATATGCCCTGGGAACATGAGTGGAAGAGTTAGCACTCCATAAGGTTTATTTTGGCTCAAAAGGTGTCAAAGATTTTCGATGGTCTCTGATTACATGTACAAATCGGTTCTAGAGGATACATTTCGTTCTAATGTCCACTGAATATACATTAACACAGCATGCTAAATTATAGAGCGCAAGGCACAGAAAGGAGGGTTATCAGATGTTTAAACTTCATTACAGGAAATGTCATTTTTGTCGATTTAATCCTATGTAATCTCTAATGTTGCATTTTGGCGATAACTAGCTACTTATGTTATATTTGCCATTAGAGGATTAATATCCAAAGTGCATTATCTGTGAGACACAGACACACGCACGAGCAGAGCTTATGAGGGTTATCAATTCCTGTGACCTGAACTGCCTTGGGAGATCAATTTCCTACTGCCCTATTAAAGAGAGGATTAGTAATACCGAATATTCTCTGAATGCAAATATGTTTCTAAATGCACACTGTTATATATATGTGTGTGTGTGTGTATATATATATCAGGAAAAGCAATATACTTTGTGTAATTATATATAAGTATATCATCATTGTAATAATAATGTGGTTGTTTTTCCAGTATAAGCTCTATTGTTTTTCATCATTAATAATGAATAACACCTAAAATAAAATTATTCACTATCATATTAATAATGTAAACATTATTTTGCCATGTTAAACAAAATAATTTACATTAATACAAAATCTAGATGATCCATTTATATAGCCCATCTGGTAGTGTTTTTGAAACAATGTAACATTTTGCTTATTTTTTAATAACATTGTGCTGATTTTGTGTGTCAGATGTAGATGTGAAGTGTCAGATGTATATGTTTGTTTACTGACTACTGTAGGCCCCTGTTTGTCTAATCTGTCTTTTCATATGCTGGAGGTGGGGGTCCTGCTCTTCCTGGATTCCCAGACCCTTTCATTGGGTTTCCCAGCCTAACCTCATCAACAGTGAAAAACTTGGAGTTTCCTAGTAATTCTTAGATCAGTATCTGTGCACATTCTTCTTTATAGTAGTGTCTATTACATGCAGTAAATATTAATACATACTTTACAGTTACTTAAAATTTGTTAGCCCAATTTACAACATTTTGTAAACTAATAGGTATACTCCTGAAAAGTCTGGTGGAGTCTATGTTCCTGGTTTCCTTTGCTATGGCCAATACGTGAAGGCTGTGGTCTTATAAAGATCTTTAGACCTCTGGATATGTATTTATGTCAGTAAGGTCCTTAAAGTCCAAGAATATTTGACGTATATGCACTTCCAGATGGTTGTTAACTATTTAACCATATTTGGTGCAGTTCTCATCAGCTTTAATATAGAACTGAGTTCACTTAAACTTCAGAAAGATTAATCGAGTTTTCACTATTTTGCAGCTCCTTTTTTAAAGTCGGATAATTGTGTAATAGAAAAATATTCTAATGCAGTAGAACATTTACTATTAAACTACTGTGTGCCTCTAGCTATATGTTTTACCCCCACAAAAACGCATGAAAGTCAAAATGACATCTATGCACACTGCACAGTATAGGCTCATCACATAAGTATCTTTTAAATAAGATCCCTACCTAAACTTCTGCAGCTGGCTATCCACCACTGAACAGTGCTGTACTGCCCTTTGAATTGCTCTCAATGGTAGTGTGCTCTCGTGCCTGTGAAGAAAAGACACCAAGATGTAAATGCATAGTTTACTATCACTTTAACTATGTGTCCAACCCTTTTGTGGAGGTTAAATACATAAGGGCCCATCAAAATTCTGTATAAAATGTTATCTTCTGATTTTTACCATTAATGTCTGCGGGGAATTTTGTAGATTGTACATTTTATTGATAAGCTTTTCTAATAGTTTGTGATCTATCCCATAGTTATAGACATGCAGTAGTGCGATAATACAATGTTCTATTGCATTAGACCATTTTACTATTGGAATATTATATCCCTTTAAAGGGACAGTAAACACTTTGAGATTTATATATTAAATGTTTAGTTATGCATAATGAAACAAACGTTGCAATCTATTTTAATTATTTATTTTGCCCCCTTTTCATGTAATTTAGCTCTGAAATGTGAGCAACGTCTAATTCACAGAAATGTGCCCTGTTGACTTCTCAAGGTCAACCCTGCTACATACCTGTCATTAATTGGCTTTATCCGATAACAAATGCAAAACAATACATTTTATACTAACTTTATGAATGGGACTAGCCGTGTTATCTGTGGACTAAAGCCCTGAATGGCTCCTCCAAATAAGTCAAATGGAGGGTGGAACTTGGTTTTTAAAACGTTGATTTGTTTTAAGAACGTTAAGACTTGGCTTATATGTAATTTTATAGCAACACAACAGAAATCTCTTGTGGTTTCACAGTGTTTACAATGCCTTTAACCCTTTCATGCCAGGGTTAACTTGTCTACATTGGAACAACTGTTCCGATGTAAACAAATTGAAATCTTGCGATTGTGCAAGTGATCACAAGATTTCAATGATGGGATTGCGTCAGGGGGGCGTCCCTATGATGCTAGGCATGTCCTCCAGACCGTGATCCCATCAGGGAAGCGCCAGTGGCTTCAGGAAAGCCAAGCGGTTAGGACATTGTATTTCATCCTTCGGCGCTAAAGCCCAGCAAAATTCGGACGACATACAACGTCCTAACGGCGTTAAAGGGTTAAGTATCAATATTAAAAGTTAAGAGGGCCCCATGTAATAATTGGCTGGAGGACAAGGTTAGTGACGTGTGAACCTGTGCATGTCTTCACAGTTAGATGGCAGCGGACACTTTATGTCTGCTGCCCACGTGTACTATTCCACAAGCATTTGCTTGCGCACCACTGCCACCCTGTCAATCGCGCTAACCAATGTGTTTGGGGGAATTCTTTGGTGGAGAGGTTACCACTGCTTCTTACATTGCGGTAAGCAGACTCGCTCAAGCAATGTCCACTGCTTAGTACATGGAGCCCTTTTTTTATAACTAGGTTTGTTTCTCAAAGTTGCCTGAAATCTCCAGATCCTAATGGATTTCAGAAGCACCTTGGACAACGTTATTTGCTTCAGGGATCAGTATACAAAAGATTTTTCAATTTACGTTGCTCTCCCTTCATCTCTGCAAGCAATAACTTTCTAAATTTTTTTTTTGCTTTCTGACAAAGATTCTTCCTAACTTGTTAACACACATGTACATTTTTGTATTATTAATGACGAGCCACTGTAAATCAGTGTTGCAGAGATTAAATAAAATGCTGAAGGGCAGACTGGGTGCAGATCAGTCATAAATTATTGGCAGCAACACAGCATGTGGGAATACATGAAATGTGTTTAAAAACATAAACTCATGTCTAGTAGGACAGTATTTAACAATGACTTCGAATATTGGATTTTTGGATATGATTATTATGACAACTTATGTGTAGAAGGATCGCTGAATGAAAGATTTCTCATGTGTTTATATGTGAAGCGTTTGAATTGACAAAGTACTTAACCTGTCAAGTTTACATCGCTTTGTGAAACTTATTTAAATTCATTCAGACTGTATTCCCATTAATATTCTGACAACAGATGATATAAGATTTATGATGCTTTCTTTATAGATTTCTTTTTTCTAGCTGCATGGCTTTCCTGTTTCTGGTGCAATAGACAAATCTTAATAACGGGTTGCTCAAGAATTGGGCTTAAAGAGACATTATACAGGAAGGTTCTTCTCTGTGAAAGGCGCATGTTGAGCAAAAAGAGACTGCTTCTTGTGTGGTAACTAGCCATAGAACAAGCTATTATGCTGTTGTTCGTTCCCAGGTTGAGCGCTTCTCTGTTTTTATTTATGCAAATCTTGATAACGGTTGCTCAAGAATTGACCTTAAAGAGAAATTATAGGACCATTAATATCAAGATTTTAACAAAGTAAAACATGTTTTATTATAGAAAGTATTAGTTTTTGGCTAGTTAGCAAGGGTTCTTTTTGTCTTAAGGGACAGTGGAATCAGTGGGGGGGGGGGGAATAAAAGAATATGCCCATTTGACAAAATAAATTTGCACTATTAATTGCAAAATTGTTTTTAGATATGAAATCATGCAACTTATAGTTTGTGTTTAAAGGTATGCGAAAGTCAAAATTAAACTTATATAGAGCATGTCATTTAAAGACACTTTTACATTTGCTTCATTTTCAAATGTAATTTGTTCTCTTGGTATTCATTGTTGACAATGAATATATACATATCTTACACTACTGGGAGCTAGCTGGTGATTGGTGCCTGCACTCATTTGTCTCTTATGATTGGCTCACTAGGTGTGTTCAGCTTACCCCATTAGTGCGTTATTGCTTATTCATAAAGGATAAAAAGAGAATGAAGCACATTTTATAATGTAAGTAAATTAAAAAGCTGTTTGTATGGTCTATCTGAATCATGAAATATATTTGGTGTTTCATGTCCCTTTTGCCCAAATCATATTTGATTTGCATCATTATAGAATTTACTTTTTGGCCTCTCTAGAGAGCTTGGTACAAGCACAATTTTAGACAAAAGTAAGAGGTGTTTATGTTAAATTTCTTTTTAAATTAAGTAATCCTCTATGAATTGTATCAGGTTTATTTATCAAGCTCCGAACGGAGCTTGATGACCGGTGTTTCTAGCGAGCCTTCAGGCTCGCCAGAAACACAAGTTATGAAGCAGCGGTCTAAAGAATACGATCGGGTTGATTGACACCCCTGCTAGCAGCCGATTGGCCGCGAATCTGCAGGGCGCGGTATTGCACCAGCAGTTCACAAGAACTGCTGGTGCAATGATAAATGCTGACAGCGTATGTTGTCTGCATTTATCAATGTGTGGCGGTCATGGTTCGCTATAGCAGATCATGTCCGTCCGCACAATGATAAATGGGGGCCAAAGCCACTGTTTGCTGAGTAGGAGCAGAGTTTTAATGTTGGCGCATAGATCATATGATCTGCAGGCACATGTATACAGTAAAATCTATTACTGATGATTTTTATTTGAAGCATCTTTAATAGTACAACTGTATTGTTCTTGTGCATTTCAGTTTTAACTAACATTTTCCTTTAAAACATCCCTACCCTACCTTTTCATCCAATCTTCTGAGGACTGCCTACCATTGAGAAATAGCTATAGATAGATACAAAAGGTCATCAATCATTTTTACTGTATAATTTTTTTTCTCAAATGAACTACTAGGGCAATTATTTTAATTACATTTAATTTATTGTCCTTTTTTTTTAAGAAATCTAATTTATATTACTCTGTACTAAGCACTGGATAAATGCTATATAGTTGCTCAATGGGGAAAAAAATTGTAATCTGTCAAAAATGTTTAGCTTGCATATTACCCTAGACAGTCATGGCACAATGCCAACCAACCAGTGTATTATTAGAAAAGCTGAGCAAATAACTTGTAGGGAGAAAAGCTATTGAATCCAGAAGTCACAAGGTACTATCATATCTGTGAATTACTAATTGTGTGTTTGTATTTTTTTCCCTCCCTAAAGGTCATAGGTTTAGAAATCACAAATATTAGGTTGGTTTACTTAGGAGATAATGAATATGACCCATAAAATACACTTACTTAGGGCCTCTTTGTTAAAATGTAACAATCGTTTTGGTAACATAATAATCATAACTGGTTTAATGTTTGTTCTACTGTATATTAACGACTTATGTTTTGTTTAAATAAATGTTTATACGTATTAAATGTTACATTTGAATATGTAAACATTGATATTTGAATGCTGATATGCAAACACTTCAGTGTAAGTCTATTGTAATCAACATTTGAATTCAATATTTGTATGTTATGATTAATTCTATGATTGTTAGCAATTGTTTAAAGAAAAAAGAAAAAAAAAAAGAATATTAATAATACTTTGTTATTCTTTGGGCCTTCTGCTGCTTTGGTTTGTAGAGGAGGATAGTGCAGGGCCTTGCTGCCATATTTCATGACAGCCTGGCAGAAATTTGGCACAGTGGCAATTGAGTACATACATGGTATGAATGCTTTAGGTTACAGGCCCCTGAAGTAGGATTATAATAACTGATATTATTTATAAGGCTTTGCACTAATTGGTTATGTTAAGAGCTGTATACTAATTTTATATAAGAATGGTAAAGCAACGGAAAGCAGGGTTTTCACTTAGGCATTATAACACTGACACACTTAAATGCTTTTAGTTATTGTGTCTTTAGATATGCACATATATAAGCTGAATGTATACTAGATTTAACATGCCTATGATAGAATTCTGCCAGTTGCATAAAAAGTAAACATTGCTTGTATATCTATAAAGGAAGTTACTCGTGTCTATGTTTTGTTCCCGTTCCAAGACCTGTTATAGAAAATACTGTCATTTATAAACTCTGTCTTGCTGCTACATTGTGATACCATATAATGGTACATTTTGGTTTTGTGTCTTGCTCAAGTCTTAAAAATGGTTCTACAATTGCAATATGTTCTAAAGTGACACCTAGTTAGTATTTTGTTTGCCTTTTGGGGTTTACTGTACACAGTAATAGTGTGCAGGCACCGTGTACAGGATAACTTGCACCCTGTTATGAGGACTAAAAATCTTTAAATAAACTTGAACATGTGTGTATGTTTTCTTTTCTCACTAATGTTGAATAGGCCCTCTTAATTTCACTTACAAAGGCTAAATTTGAATATATATATACACAAATATATTAAGGAATAGGCTCTCTTCACTTATGGGGGCTACATTTTTTTTATAGATATTTTTCTTATGAAATAATTTTGTGTGTGTGTATATATATATATATATATATATATATAATTTACAAATACATGTGTATATTGATGAAGTGGATGACTCTCTTTTGCCCACCACAAGCTTAATGAATTTCTGGCAACTTGCCTTGTAACCAGATTAACTGCATAAACCATTAGCTGTCTTCACACTGATGAGACCCATAAAGGGCGTAACAGCTGTCTGTGGGTAAGCTTGTTAGCACGTTCATTTCCACCATGCCCTGTGCTTAAAAAATGTGTTACGACGGCGGTTACAAATGGGAAAAGGGAATTATATAATAATTTTGTAATCAATACTGCAGAAGACTGAGGGTGCATAACGTTGCTTCTACTTCTGTAATGTAAACAAAAATATGTAATGTAAACAAAAATATGTTGTTTTTTTGTTCTAGAAATTACATTTTTTGACTAAGATTTAAGGCAGAGTTACTCTCTCTCTTTTCCCACATTAAAGGCACAGTATACACCAATTTTCATGTAACTGCATGTAATAGACACTACTATAAAGAATAATATGCACAGATGCTGATCTAAAAATCCAGTATAAAACCTTTTAAAAACTTACTTAGAAGCTCCCAATTTAGCACTGTTAATTAGGTTTGTCTGGGACACCCAGTGAAAGGGGATGGGAAATCAAAAAGAGCAGAACCCCCCCCCCCCCCTTCCCTGCATATGAAAGACAGATAACATAAACAGGAGCAAGAAAGAGTTTGGCGTGAATATCAATACTCAAATACTGATGTCACATTTTTTAAGCTATGATATCCAATCTTGATTTATGACGTTCTGCCACAGATAACATTTTTAGGATCAGTAAACAAATAAATGTATTTTCTGCTTTGTTTTTCAGGGACCAATGGTATCATGTTAAAATGTTTTACCATTCATTACAAGAAAAAGATACAAAAATAAATACCCATATACCCCTAACTAGCAAAATAGACTTAAGCAAAAAATAAACTTACATGGTTCAGATAAAGCAAGTTATTTTAACCTTTTAACGCCGTTATGCCGTTCTATTCCGTCATATTTACACTGGGCTTTAAAGCCGTTATGACGGAATAGAACGTCATAACAAACGGCTGTCCTGAAGCCTTCTGTGCTTCAAGGACTTGATTGCGGTCTGGAGGGTGTTCCTAGGGTTGTAGGGACGCCCCCCAGATGCGATCCAATAATTGAAATCTTGCGATCGTATGCACGATCGCGTAGTTTCAATTTGTCTACATCGGAACAGGTGTTCCGATGTAGGCACTTTAACCCTGTCACGAAAGGGTTAAGAACAGTTATTTGTATGCAAACTTAAATGCAATAATAAAATGCTATTAACATATTTTTGGACTTTTATGCCCCTTCAAATATATTGTCTTTTTGTGTGAGCAAATATGTGCAAGATGCTTAATTTTAAATTAGTATACCTGTGACACTTGTGCTCTCCCTAATAACTGGGTCAAACACAATGCTATAGAAAGAAAACTTTTAAACTATGGGGATTTGTGTAGATAAATTATTAGATACACTATTCTAAGGGATTTGTGATCGACTTCAATGTTCCTTTGCGCATGACCACTAACAGGAAGTATGTATCAGCCAGCGCACAGCTGTTACAGCCACATTACTTTTAATTTAAATTTAAGCTGCTTCCAATTCACTTTTTTTTTTGTGGAAAAAAAGTTTAGATAATGCATTTTCATACTGATGATAGAACATTTTCCTGTAAGTTTCTTTTTTTTTTTTTTTAACAAATGTTATTTCAGAAGTTTTAAGGAAATTTGTAAAACACAATGTGAACTGTTGAGAATTTCTGTACATGTCAGGTTTTGGTCTGTTCTTGTTAAATCTCCCTAAGTGTGTTTACACAAAATTTGACTTTCTGGTATTTCATTGCTTGCACAGACCTGATCTACACCTATTTTGAGTCAACAGTGGCCAAGAATGGTGCACAGTAATTAACCATTGGAAAAAAAAAAATGATGCACCAACAAACTGAGGAGTGTGCCCTCGGAGACCTTGTCTTTCTTACATCATATCATCCCTTCAGGCTGTGCCTCCATAAAACAAACTACATTTTTAGACGTTAAAAAGTCAGCCTGAAATATTCAAAATGGGGAAAATGTTGCTTCCTTGTTGGATAAAACAATTTTCTCTTCTTAAAATATGAAGCAGAGCCAGAGGCAAATGGGAAGGAAGTGCATTTGAAGGCACATTGCAGAGACCAGTCAGAAGTGAGTGTGTGTAAATGATGTATGGTTTTCTGTGTCAGCATTAAAAGCTTAAAGATTTTTTTTTTTTTTCACTTAAAAATGAAGCATCAACACACACACAAAGTAAAATCTGGGTCATTTAACAGTTTCACTAATATTTTATAAGGCACACTAGCATTTGTGGATGCTACCCTGATAGTCTGGTAATTTCCCTGCTAACTCTAATTCCCTGTATAATGACATACTAATCAAGAAGATGCTCAATAAATAAAAAAGAAAGAACAAATGCTGGTAAGACGTTTAGCTTCAAGCTGTGTCATATTCAGTCTGCGGATATTTTTATTTGTTAAGGAAAAGATGTTGAAAAAAAAAATAATTGTTTTTTTTTTATTCTTTATTTGCGCTCATCAATCTGCATAGTTGATTTCACATTTCCACTGACCTAGAGCTATAAAAGAATACAGAATTTCTCAGTTTGACTTTTTTTTATTGGGTTACATAGTAAATTCAGCTCCCAGCTGTGTTTTTAACGTTTGAGGCTATTGCTTATCAAAAAGTAAATATTGTATTACATGGACATTATTATTTTTATTTTTTTTAGATTCGTTTAATATATATCAGTAAATTCAAAATGTAATTCTTCATAGAATCTCTATGCATAGTAAAAACAAAAAAACGTTGTATTGTACTTTCATTATTAACTTTTCCCAAAATTGAACTCTGATATGGATGTATAAAAACAATCTAATTTCCCTTTCAGCATTTAAAACTATACATTTGATTGCAATATTTGTATTGTTTTCCAGCCCAGCGACATACCCATTGGAGAGCTAGTATGTTTAGTTTATCCTCCAATAGTGTGGCCATTTTAAGACAGATATTTATGAACTCCTGCACTGATCAAGCATTCAGTGTGCAGCATTTAGGACAATGTACTCATGCAAGCAGCTGATAAGAGTTAATTGTGTTCAAAGCAGCGGGAACACCATTTCAAATTTTTTGGGTTCTCTCTCAACCTGTCGCTCTGTATCTGCTGCACCTCTCTGCGAGTCCCTTCATTGGCTCCCCATTCACAGCAGAATTTAATTCTAAATTCTCACCCTTGCATACAAAGCTCTCACCAACACCGCTCCCCTCTACCTATCCTCTCTAATAAACAAGTATACTCCAGCCCACTCACTAAGATCCAACAATGACCTGCTCCTTGCACCTGTGACTATCACCTCGTCTCATGCTAGACTGCAGGACTTCTGTCGTGCCACACCTACCCTCTGGAGCACTCTCCCTCGTGCTGTCTGGCTTTGCCCTAATCTTTCTTCCTTTAGATGCTCCCTGAAGACTTTTCTGTTCAGGGAAGCCTACCACCCAACTCAATAATAAATTAATTTCACTTACCAAACATTTCCCTCATCTAACTCTGTATTAACATCTTTCTCAATCTTGCAGTCCTCACCTCCTGTTTCTCAACCTCCTACCCTTCTAGATTGTAAGTTCCCATGGGAATAGGGCCCTCGATTTCTCCTGTATGTTTTTTTTTAATTTTGTCCCGTCTCTTACAAGTTTTATATCATTGTTTTATTTAAATGAATTGTATCCAGGGACAGCGCTACAGACCATGTTGGCGCTTCATAAATAAAGTATAATAATAATAACCCCAATGGTTGGTTGATTTGTGTTGCTGCATCTTGATTGCTTTGTTTTTCTTCAATAAGTATAGGTGGTAGCTTTAACAGGCAAAATAAAGGCAAAGGAGCTATTTGCAAACAATTTAAAGGGACAGTCAACTCAAAAATGTTTATTGTTTAACCCTTTGAGTGCTAAGCACTTTCCCACCTGTGTGCTAATATTTTCTAAGGTTTTTTTCATTTATTTAATTTATGACATTTTTTTTTTTTAACTTTTTTAATTGTTTTTACAGACCCCCACTTACACTGTTGGAAAGGTTAGGCGATTCCCTTTCCAACAGTGAGTCTTGGGGGTCTGTAGCTGTTTAGATGCCTGAGATACAGGCTTCTAAGCAGCATGCCCCCTCCTCCTATACTTAACATTGTTAAGTATAAATAAAGTTGCACGGTGACGTCATCACGTTATTGCGCGTGACGTCACCGTGCATCACGTGAAGCCCCGGCTATGCCTGTCACTCTACAGGCAATGATCGCCGGGGTAGGAGCTGTTAGGAGCCCCCAGATCTCCCTCAAGGTGGGAGAGTGCTCATGACGTCTCTGAGCCGTCATTAGCACCAGAGTGAGAAACTCTGTGACGGCTCAGAGCCGTCATTAGCACTCAAAGGGTTAAAAAGATAGATTATCTCTTTATTACCCATTCCCCATTTTTGCACAGAAAACGTGGTTTTATATATATATATATATATATATATATATATATATATAAGTATCTTCTGACAGCCCCCTGATCACATGACTTTTTATTATCTATTGACTTGCATTTAAGCCATTTAGTGCTGTGTTGTTCACAACCCACAAGCGTGAGCACAATGGCTCACATGAACTAGGACTCCCCCTGTTGTGAAAAGCTAATAAAAAAACATGTGATCATGTGACTGTCTGTAGTGACTTAGAAACAGACAGAAATTTAGAGGTTTAAAGGTTGTAAAATATATTAATATAACTGTTGGTTGTGCAAAGCTGGGGAATGGGTAGTAAAGGCGTTATCTATCTTTTTAAACAATAACAATGTTTGTGTTGGCTGTCCCTTTAACACACCATAGCAAAAAAAAATTGTAAAATGGGTAATTGAGAACACTTTAAAGGGCAGAACATTTTATAGTGCAATGTCCCTTTAAATTCCCAGGCTGCAACCTACATGAAAAGCAAACAAAATTAATAATGAATATATATTGCAAAGTTTGTTTACTATGCATAATTAAACATTTATGAAGAACTGCATTGTGAGTTCCGTGTCACTTTACTAGATGTATAAACTAAACCTTTTTATTGTTACTCATTATAATTAAAGACACAAGCAGGTGCCCAGGTCTAGAGTTTGATAAATGAATTTGCATTTGGATGTATAGACTGTGGTATATGAAAATGACCAACTGTGTTTGTCAAGTTGAGGTTTACAGTCTTTACAACCAATTGTAAAAGCTGATGTTTTACCACATTTGGAGGTGAAATGAACCACAAGTAAAAGTTGCTAAATTTCCACACTTAATAAATATGTTCCAAAGGACACATTTTATTTAAAAAGATAATATTTGCAGATGTCTTACATACACAAACATGTTTGTTTAACACCATCTCTTATCTTGGGCAAATCAAGTTGTCATTCTTTGCCTTTAGTTATACATTTTCTAATTGGTTTACATACATATCACTGTTCTGCTGCACAGGCCTCAGTCTCTGAAGAACACATGATAAGTATTCTGCTTATGCCTTGCAATGTCTAATATCTGTATAAAAGGAATCATTTAAGGGGACATTAAACTCAACTGTTTCATATAATACATACTAAAATATTTTCTGTTGTTGTTTGTAAATGATTACCGTATAACTGTTTATTTTGATTTTGAAATGAACAGGAAGGACATGGACTGGTCTGTAGTATAGAAGCTCATTGGCTGATAAAAAATAACAACTCAGGAACTTAAAGGGACACTAAACCCAAACATTTTCTTTCATGATTCAGGTAAAGAATACAATTTTAAACAACATTCCAATTTACTTCTATTATCTAATTTGCTTCATTTTTTAGATATCCTTTGTTGAAGAAATAGCAATGCATATGGGTGAGCCAATCACGCGATGCATCTATGTGCAGCCACCAATCAGCAGATACTGAGCCTATCTAGATATGCTTTTCAGCACAGAATATCTAGAGAATAAAACAAATGAGATAATAGAAGTAAATTAGAAAGTTGTTTAAAATTGCATGTTCTTTCTAAATCATGAAAGAAAAAAAAAATTAGGTTTCATGTCCCTTTAAGATCAAAAGGGGAAAAAAAGTGCAATTCATATTAAAAGGCCATTATATTAAAAAAAATACATGCTCTAATCTGTTAAGAGCATGGAAATTTAAGACCTTTGACCCTGGACTACTGTGTGCTTAACCCCCGCAAAGGTGTTAAACACACAGTAGAAATTCTGCTAGTGACTTGCAGAGCAATGCTGATCCTGAGCGGAAAACGCTGCTGATTGGATCAGTGGTAGATTCTGTTTAAGACAAGGAGGCCTATTTATCAAGCCGTCAACCGCAAATACACCGGAATTCCGCAGCGTAATTGTTGCAAGCTTGATTCAACCTATTTATCAAAGCCTACAGACCGGCAAAAGTTGAAATTTGTGACGTAACATACAATCCTCCGGTCTCAATCCGATACAGATTGATGCTTACATCATTACATATGTTCCGAATACAAAGTTGGCACTATCTGACACCTTTTGCCATTTATCAAATTTCTAACAGGTATGCTCGCGGCTATTCCGGCCCAGCGTACCTGGTTTTCAATCTGCCACCCTGGAGGCCGCGGATGCCATAGGAATCAATGGGAGTCTGAAAGCAGCGAAAGCTTATGTTCGATGCTGCCAGATATCCCATTGATTTCTATGGTAGAAAACAAATTGCGTTTATACCTAACACCCTAACATAAACCCTGAGTCTAAACACCCCTAATTTGCCGCCCTGACATCGCCGCCACTAAATAAAATGTATTAACCCCTATCCCACCGCTCCCGACCCCACCGCAACCTAAATAAAATGTATTAACCCCTATCCCGCCGCTCCCGGACCCCGCCGCAACTGTAATAAAATTATTAACCCCTGGCCTCCCACATCACTACCATTAACTAAACCTATTAACCCCTAAACCACCAGCCCCCACATCGCCATAAACTAAATTAAGCTATTAACCCCTAAACCTAACAACCCGCTAACTTTACATTAAAATTACCTCATCCCTATCTTATAATAAATTAAAACTTACCTTTAGAATTAAAATAAACTATATTAAACTATTAATTAACCTACCCTTAATATTATCCTACAATTAAATTAAACTATATTAAACTATGAATTAACCTACCCTAACTATTATACTAAAATTACATTAAACTACCAATTAAATTAACTATATTACATATTTAAAAACCTAACCCTACTCAAATGATTGAAATCTACAATTAAAAATGACTAAATTACAAATAATAAAAAACACTAAGTTACAAAAAATAAAAAACACTAAGTTGCAAAAAAAAAAGACCACAGTATCAAAAATAAAAAAGAATTACACCTAATCTAATAGCCCTATCAAAATAAAAAGACCCCCCCAAAAAAACAAAAACCCTAGCCTACAATAAACTACTAATGGCCCGTAAAAGGGCCTTTTGCAGGGAATTGCCCCAAAGAAATCAGCTCTTTTACCCGTAAAAAAAAAATACAAACAGTAAAACCCACCACCCACACAACCAACCCCCCAAATAAAAACCCTATCTAAAAAACCTAAGCTCCCCATTGCCCTGAAAAGGGCATTGCCCTTAAAAGGGCATTTAGCTCTTTTACATTGCCCAAAGGATGAAAGCTCAATCCCATTGGCTGATTGCAACAGTCAATAGGATTTCCCCCCCTTTAATTCCTATTGGCTGATAGAATTCTATCAGCCAATCGGAATGTAAGGGACGCCATCTTGGATGACATACCTTAAAGGGAAACTTCATTCTACGTTGACCATCGGAAGAAGAGGATGCTCCGCGCCGGATGTCTTGAAGATGGACCCGCTCCGCACCGGATGGATGAAGATAGAAGATGCCTTCTGGATGAAGACTTCTGCCGGCTTCTATGAGGACTTCTGCCGATTCGATGAGGATGGATGTCCGGTCTTCGAAAACTGTAAGTGGATCGTCGGGGGTTAGTGTTAGGTTTTTTAAGGGTTTATTGGGTGGGTTTTATTTTTAGAGTAGGGACTTTGGGCAATGCAAGAGAGCTAAATGCCCATACAAATGCCCTTTTCAAGGCAATGGGGAACTTAGGTTTTTTTAGATAGGGTTTTTATTTGGGGTGGTTGGTTGTGTGGGTGGTGAGTTTTACTGTTGGGAGGGTGTTTTTATTGTTTTTTACAGGTAAAAGAGCTGATTTATTTGGGTCAATTCCCTGCAAAAGGCCCTTTTAAGGGCCATTGGTAGTTTATTGTAGGCTAGGGTTTTTTTTATTTTGGAGGGGGGCTTTTTTATTTTGATAGGGTTATTAGATTAGGTGTAATTCTTTTTTATTTTTGATACTGTTTTTTTTTGTAACTGTGTTTTTTATTTTTTGTAACTTAGCGTTTATGTTTTTGTAATTTAGTAATTTTTAATTGTAAATCAATAATTTGAGTAGGGTTAGGTTTTTAAATATGTACTGTAATATAGTTAAAGGGACATAATACTCATATGCTAAATCACTTGAAACTGATGCAGTATAACTGTAAAAAGCTTACAGGAAAATATCACCTGAGCATCTCTATGTAAAAAAGGAAGATATTTTACCTCACAATCTCCTCAGCTCAGCAGCGTAAGTTCTGTGTAAAAAGTTATACTTCACCTGCTCCCAGCTGCAGGTAAAAAAAAAAAAAATGAAGAAATGAACAGCAGCCAATCAGCATCAGCAGTGCTGAGGTCATGAACTCTTACTGTGATCTCATGAGATTTGACTTAACTCTCATGGCATTTCATAGTAAACTTCCTTTACCTGATTGGTGAAATAATATGAGAGTTCATGATGCTCATTCCCTAAGATGTCCCGGGACAGACATACTAAAATGCTGCTTAGAAATCCTTTACAATGGGAGGTGGCTACTGAGGAACTTTTGAGGTAAAATATCTTTCTTTTTTACATAAAGATGTTCAGGAGATATTTTCTAGTCAGCTTTTTACAGCTATGCTGCATCACTTTCAAGTGTTTAAACATTTGGGTATTATGGCCCTTTAATTTAATTGGTAGTTTAATGTAATTTTAGCATAATAGTTAGGGTAGGTTAATTTAATAGTTTAATATAGTTTAATGTAATTTTAGTATAATAGTTACGGTAGGTTAATTAATAGTTTAATATAGTTTATTTTAATTCTAAAGGTAAGTTTTAATGTATTATAAGATAGGGATGAGGTAATTTTAATGTAAAGTTAGCGGGTTGTTAGGTTTAGGGGTTAATAGATTAATTTAGTTTATGGCGATGCGGAGGGCTGGCGGTTTAGGGGTTAATATGTTTAGTAAGTGGCAGTGATGTGGGAGTCCAGGGGTTTAGGGGTTAATAATTTTTTTACAGTTGCGGCGTGGTCTGGGAGTGGTGGGATAGGGGTTAATACATTTATTTAGTGGCGGTGGGGTCCGTGAATGGTGGGATAGGGGTTAATAACATTATGTAGGTGGCGGCGGGGTTTGGGAGCGGCGGGATAGGGGTTAATAACATTATGTAGGTGGCGGCGGGGTCCGGGAGTGGCGGGATAGGGGTTTAACATTTTAGTATAGTGGCAGTGTTTAGTGACAGGGTATAAATAAAGTTGGTAAAAAGCCGAATAGCAGCGAGATTGATGACTGCTAGTTAAAAACAGTCCGCTGCTCATTGCCCCATACTTGGTTCGCGGCTTTTTGTTGGCTTTTTTGATAAATATGGAGATCGTTTTCAGGTCCGTGGCCACGATGTTAGGCGAGCGTATTGGTGCCGGCGAATGCAGCATAGTTGACAGCTTGATAAATAGGCCTCAAGTAGTGTTTAACCCTTTTGTTTTGAGTCGATAATCTTTACATTTTATGCTCTAATGGATTAGAGCATGTATATATTTTTAAAATGTTATTATAATGGTCCTTTAAATGCAGCAAAGAAAGAAAAATACTTTAATGTCACTTTAAATGAGGGCTTATTATTTGCCTACCTTTTTTGTATGAATTATTATAATTTGTTAATTTCTGGTGTTTTTGCTAACTTTTGCATTTTACAGTAAAATGACCCTATTTGCATAACAGATGCACATTCTATATACTATACTACCATATCATACATTTTAGTAGCATGTAACTAATACAATTAACTTATTTTAAATGCAAATGGTTCATAAAAATGGAAATCGGAATTTAATTCCTTTTACAATATAAATGCTTTCACAGGGAAATTATGGAAATTGCAACATTTCTTGACTTGCAGTGCTTGAGCTTTATTTTTGAAATTCTATAACCTTAACACTCAACTTGAAGCAATCTCTAAAAATGTAAATATATAGCTAAACTTGTCAGCTACAGTGTCTTCGCATCATTTAATTTGCCAGCTAATTGATCATTTTACCATGAGAATATTGTCATTCTTTAGCACTGCAAAAGCTTTGACGTAGTTCTCTGTTTTTGCTACATGGTACAAATTTTTCATTACTGCCTGAGGAGTAAAACTGAGCTTGAAGGGAAATCTACTGATTCGTATGATTGATGGTCTTGCTGTGATTTGAGTAAATTCCAATATTATGTTTCTGAAGTAGGCGGTTAGTGAAGCATGCATATAGCCTCTCTTTATACTTTGTGACTAATGTAATGCAGTGCTTGAATCATTATTTTGCACTGTGAGAGAGAACTGCAGTATTAAAGTTTCCAAACAATGCCTCATAAGTTTCATATTGTAATGGAACCAACAAAGTACAAATTAAACGTTTAAGATTCAGGTAAAACATGCAGTTTTAGACAACTCTATTATTTACTTCATTTTCTTGGTATCCATTGTTGAAGCTTAGGCTGCAGTGCGGCATGGCAATACTGGGAGGTAGTTTAACAAATCTGTTGAGCCAATGACAAGAGGCATATATGTGCAGCCACCCAATCACCAACTAGCTTCCAGCTGTGTATTTCTGCTACTGAAAATAATTAGGTATGCTCTTTACCAAAGGATACCAAGAGAAAAAATGTGTTACTAGAAGTTAAGTGGAAAGTTGAATGTTCTGTCTAGATTAAGAAAGTTTAATTTTAACTTTACTTTCCCTTTAAACAGAAAACTATAATCCTCAATTATTTAGATTTAGAAAAAAATGTAAACTGCTGATGACAAAATAATAATTATGATTTATGTTAAATATTAATTATACAAAATGTATATAGTTACTTTTTAAGTTTTTGTTTCTTCAGCAAACTAATGTTGTTGCTTGGAAAGTTAATTCATGTATGCGCCATAATAATATTTTGTGTTAAGGGGACATGAAACCCAAATATTTTCTTTCATGATTCAGAAAGTGAATATGATTTTAAACAACTTTTCAATTTACTTCTATTTGCTAATTTGCTTTATTCCATTGGTATCCTCTTTTAGAAAGCATACCTAGGAATGCTAAGGAACAGCAATGCAATGCACTACTGGGAGCTAGCTACTGATTGGATACTGGACATATATGCTTGAAGACCTTTTTATTAGCGCTGTATTATAGTAATTCTATAAAGTACTAAAGTGTACCTGCCTCATTTTTTGATAATGTAATAATAATATAATATTTTAGACCCCCAGGTCCGCATTCCCTCTAGTGGCCCCATACATTAGTGGCCTTGGGCTGTCTGCAGAGATTTGATGCTTTGGTTTTCCCAGAGCATGGCGTATTGGCTTTCAAGCACTGTACATGGGGCCTGTGCTGATAGAGTGAAAAGGAGGACAGTACTGGCCTGACTGTCACACTGCATAGCAGCCAGGCATAAAAATAACAAGCAAGGCACAAAAATGATGTCAAGTGTCATTAAAAGCTTAGTTATAATCCCAGAAATTCAATGTATTTTGCCTTTTTATTTTTAACCGAATATTATATAGTATATATATATATGCATATCGAAATGTAACACTTTTTTGAAAACATATAAAGGACCACTCAATGCAGTAGAATTACATAATTAACAAGTGCATAATAAAAACCATGCAATAACACCTACTCTGAATTTCAAATAAGAAGATTTCTTTTTTTCTCTCATTTTCCGGCCCCCTTGTATCATAACACAGACATCAGCCAATCACAGACTAGTATACGTATACCCTGTAAGCTTGTGCACATGCTCAGTAGGATCTTCTTCCGCAAAAAGTCTGAATTTAAAAAGACTGTGCACAATTTGATAATGGAAGTAAATTGGGAAGTGTCTTAAAACTGCATGCTCTATCTGAATCATAAAAGTGTATTTTGACTTGAGTGTCTTTTTAAGAACATAGCCCAAATGGACTTATATTTGCTTCACTACTCTGAAGTCATAGTAATATATTTACCCATTTCTACTTCTGGTAGTAAACATATCATGAGTTATCATCGTATCCAGTAGTATGTCATTTTTCATTCCAGGAAACATAAAAGTCCCTGTTAGAGTTTACTAATTTAAAAATCAATACTATGTAAGAAGAAGATGGCCCCCTTCCTTCTTTCTTTGTTTGCTAAGAGCTAAAGGCCCCTCTTCTTTTTGCGCCTTTCAACAGCCCCCCTTATGCACACTGACATAAATTACTCGAGTATTAGCTAGGATAATTGTGGACAGCGGAAATTGTCTTTATCACTTTCAAATAAATGACAGGTTTTTAGACAACTGTATGCCCCTTTAAGTACCACAAGAAAGGGAATCTCATTCATCTGTGTCTTTTTTACACTCAACTTTGGGTTATACAAGGAATAAAATATTTTAATTGCCTGGTAAACATTTTATGATTCTCCTGCATCTCATTAGCTTAGCTTATGCACATTTGTGGTGAGCAATTCATTTAGATTTCACATGCAATTCATAATATTCCCACCTATGCATGTTTTGTCTAACTGCCCAATCTCAATGTATTAGTGGGTCTGCATAAGAGTGTAATAACTACTTGGTATAGAGTGTGATCATTATAAAGATAATCCATTGCTCCAATGCAATAAAAGCTAAGCCGTTTTTATGTAATGACATTTAATTAACAGAAAGATGTGGTAGCAGTTTTAAGGAAATGTAAAGGAAATCATACTTATTTGAAAGTGGTTTACTACACATTACCTAATTAACATTAAATAGTAATTAAGACAATGTTACACTACTGGAAATGATTCTGTCTCACTTAGTAAAATTGCAAGACTATATGGAAACATCTTCTAAAAGCAAATTTGTAAAGTTCCACAAGGACAAAATGGGTTAAATTGATGTGCAGTTGTATAAGGCGAATCTTATCTACTGTCACATTTTACTAGTAGGAATAATGTGACATTTGCTTTACTACATAGACACTGGCATGACTCACCCAAGGGAGCAAGTACTGGTATTTCTTCACTTCCCATTTAGCTAGTGGATTTTACCTTGTTGCTTTAGTCAGAATAGACTACAATACCCATTGTAATCCTTCAGAATTCCCACGCAATGTACCTCATGTGACTTTAATCAAGTTTTTCAAATTTTAAGCCATTCCAATTTATCAGAGAAACCCTCAATAATTTGTTTAAAAAAAATCATATTGGAAATAACGTAACAAAATAATGTACCACCTCTGAGATTGCATTAGTATAATACTTAAAGAATCTATATACTTGTTGTTTGTCTATCTCAGATGTTTGTTCTTTTCCTTGCTACTACTTTTTAAAACACATTTATTGCTTAAATATGTATCTGAGAGAAAAGTAAAGCTGTCTCTTACCAAAAGAAAGGGGATGAGAGAAAAGGTCAAAGGGCATTTTTTGAAGCAAACAGCTGGACCAGTTTATTTAAACAGATATGAGGATGGGATTCTGACCTCTGTTTGACTTCTATTGGGAGGAGCAAGAATGCCTTTTTATTACTGTTGCCATGAAGGGAAATGCTTTTGCAACTGAATTTACCTTTTAGGAGACTCCACAGTTGTATTGTTTGTAAAATAAATAAGTAAATATTAAATGGCCATAGTCCCCATTTTTAGATGGCAAAGATCAAATCCCTTAATAAATAAAACATGATTTATGATTAGGAATATTTATGTACAATCACTTAAAGGGACAGTCTAGGCCAAAATAAACTTTCATGATTCAGATAGAGCATGTCATTTTAAACAATTTTCCAATTTACTTTTATCACCAATTTTGCTTTGTTTTCTTGGTATTCTTAGTTGAAAGCTTAACATAGGAGGTTCATATGCTAATTTCTTAGACCTTGAAGCCCACCTCTTTCAGATTGCATTTTAACAGTTTTTTTACCACTAGAGGGTGTTCGTTCACGTATTTCATATAGATAACACTGTGCTCGTGAACGAAAAGTTATCTGGGAGCAGGCACTGATTGGCTAGACTGCAAGTCTATCAAAAGAACTGAAAAAAGGAGCAGTTTGCAGAGGCTTAGATACAAGATAATCACAGAGGTTAAAAGTATATTATTATAACTGTGTTGGTTATGCAAAACTGGGAAATGGGTAATAAAGGGATTATCTATCTTTTAAAACAATAAAAATTATGGTGTAGACTGTCCCTTTAAAGTGAATGTAAGTTTTGATGCAAAAGTGCACGGTTTTTAAAAATTCAATTAAAAACAGGGGCACTTTAATTCATCAAAATTTATATTTCACTTGTGAAAAAATACTTCCCTTTTAAACTTGTCAGCCACTCCAGCTTCCCCCGGTCATCGCAAGCCATTTCTGACATCAGAAATGATGTATGGGTCCTCCTCCAATTGCGGCTCCCCCCCCCCCCCGGGAAATCAGTGTCTGATTCAATGCCGTGATTGGAGGAAGCCGGATTCCTCATTTTAGACCCAGGAAGAGGCTTTGTGACGGGTGGAGGAAGCTGGAGCGGCTGTCAAGATTAAAAGGTAAGTATTTTCACAACACAAGTGAAATGTAAATTTTGATGAATTAAAGTGCCCCTGTTTTTAATCGAATTTTTAAAAACCGGGCACTTTAGCATCAAAATTTATATTCACTTTAAACTAAATAAATTTTTGCTTGTTACTTTTCCTGTTAACAAAGGACCGTTTTAAAAGTTTCAAATACCTGATAATTATTAATAAAGCAATCTGAATGTACTGTGATTAATGAAGGAGAGTTAAACAGGCTAAGACGTTTGCACCAAATGAGAAGTACTGCGGAACACAAAGTAGGGAACAATGGCAAATCTGTACCCTAGTCTGACAAGGCCACGGGAAAGTGTTTGTTTAAAGGCCTCCTGCTAAGAAGAGCATTCATAACTTTGTATGGTAGAAATATGCTAAGTGAAGGTGAAAGTACTTTGCCTCAACAATACGTTTGTGTATTTCTTTGTTTTTTCACATTTCTGACATTGTTTCAGATTTAATCTACCAACATCCATTAAACACATTTTAATTGGGCAAAGCATAAAAATATTTTTTTAGGAAATCTATGTTATTACCAGATCTAATTGAGTTTATTTTATTATTAGTATTATCATTATTATTGTTACTGGTGCATAATAATATGATTTATTCATGGTGCTTATTTTATACCAATTGTATTTCACTGAAGTACAAAAGTAAGATTACACCCAACAACTACAGGATTCATTACCTTTCAGGGGTGATAGCATAGGTACCATATAGATTAATTAAATGTTTACTGTTTTATGTTAGGCAAAGGGGAAATAATATGAACCTACTGTTTTTTATACTTTTGAGTTTCTTCTTACAGTCATATAGGAACATTAATTTCTTCAGTTATACCAAGACTTTACATTTTGTTTCTGATTTTAGTCTTGTATTTTTTTTGTTTTGTTTTTTGTTTAAGAAAACAGGATTATAAGTGCAAATTCTGTATGGTTTTGACCTTGTCTTGACCCCAATCTTTAAAAAAAAAAGTCTCTAGAACAAGTGCTTTGCTCTGAACTCCCCAGCAGCATGAGCGTGTGGTGATAAAACTCCAGACGTTCCCTCATTTGATGGTTTTCTGCCATCACAGTTCATTATCTTAATAGTGGGCATTAAAGTAGAATTAGGCTGAAAAGAAGAAGGGATGATTTTAATAAAAGTTGTGAATTAGTCCCCAAACAAAATATATGAATTGTACTATATTTACAAGTATATTTCCTTGTATTAGAGATGCTTTCTCCTTCCCAATGTACAGTTTTCCCTGTAGAATTGAAAATAGGAAAGAAGATATACCGTTTTTTTAGCAAACCTTGCTAATTCCCTCATGCCAACATTAAATGGAAACGTCCAACTGTGGTAAAAGCAGGCATACATAAATCAACTCGGAATCCCCACTCGTAATTTAAGGTCACTGGGGTTACATTGGTTGTAGAGCAGTTATAACTGCATGTAGACACTCTGACTAAACCACAACTGTCCTGTTCTTCATTAGGATCAAACTCAAGAGTAGAATGAATTGTTTATGAGTAATTGTTTATGTAACTTTTTTTTTTTTCTTCATAGGTTTATAAATGCAAGAAGAAGAATAGTCCAGCCAATGATAGACCAGTCTAATCGAGCAGGCAAGTCCCCAATAGTAACTGTATTCAAGTCACGCAGGCGAAAACCATCCTCAAGCCATTCACCGGGAGGTCTGTTACCTGGTAAATAAAATAAATGCCGGGAATGGTACACAACTAAAATACTTTTATATTACTTTTTGGTATCTTAACTAATCCGTTAAATTCCTAAACTATTTTAAAACATATGATGACAATCATCTACAAATTTATAATTTTTTTTATATTAATTTCCTTCCTCAGCTATACTTTCTGCTGTTATGACCACTCCCCTGGTGCATGGCTTGGTGTGGAATTGCTGTAAACTTTATTACCTGTCAGAAGGGTGACGGGGTTAGTATCCCATATGGGACTAAATAAAGTTCAAAGGCACTCAGTGAGGTAGATCTTTTTTTGTGCTTTAATAACACAAGGTAACTGACTTTTGAAGAAACTTGTAATGTATACAGCTTAAACCTACAAATTATTACTATTTTTTGTCAAATCATTATCTGTGTTTCTTTATTTTAACAAAACATTAAGTGTTGGATATGCTTGACAAAACTCAAGCAATATCAATTTTTATTATATTAAAATAAAGTAATATAATGGCATGCTTGTTACAAATGGTGTTGGGATACTTTTTATAATTTAAGCTTATGTCCTGTCAACTATTTCTTTAAAAAAAAGAGAGGTTCTTTCTTTTTGGAAGTATGCAGTTGTATTTACAAAGGTTTTATGGAATTTAGCCATTGAGATGCGCTAGCTGTTCTGAAATGTAACTTATGTGTAAAGTAATAACAGCCAATAATAAAAATGAAATTCTATACATTCCAGTAAGTCAAGGAACACCATATAATCCAGATGGACAACCAATGGGAGGTTTTGTAATGGATGGCCAGCAACACATGGGTATCAGGGCGCCAGGTAAGACCACACATTAATAAATGGAAGTATTTGTATATCACCATATGAATGCAGGTAGAGAACATCTTTATTTTGATTAGCACTTCTATTTAGCTTGCTTTGCCACTTTTTCTATGCATCTTCATTTGCTTTAATGGGTTTAATCTGGTTGCTATTTCTATCTCTTAATTCTTTGGAAACTGTGTTGACATTTGGGACTTTGGGTGCTATCTGTTTACTTTTCTGATCTTCTGGCATCTTCTTGGATTTTTATCTCCCTTTTAGGACCTATGAGTGGAATGGGCATGAATATGGGCATGGAGGGGCAATGGCACTACATGTAATCTTCACCTAGTTAACCAATGGCAAAGCAAGGGGGAAGTAAGTACCATTGGGGACTCTGTTTCCACTTTGTTCTTGGATATATATTTTTTTTTCACTCTGGATTTTTCCTATTTCATATTCTCCCTGCCCATAGCTCCATGCTTGTTCATTCCTTTTCCATGACAATTCTGGTTGCTTATTTCCTTTACTGACTTGATTTTTGTTTCAAGCATAAATCAGTGCATTGAACGTACATTTGCTCTTGTACTACTATTATACAGAACTGACCACATGACAAAACAAGAAATAGGCAGGAGGTGGGGGAGTCCGTTGTCATAGCAACAGACTGATTTGCAAAATGTAAGCAGTCTGCAGCAGCGCAAGGAGAGGAAAGAGCATGTCCCCTAAGCGTCATAAATCTGTCTAACCACAGTTGATGCATGAGTTACATTTCTTCACTAACCTGCAAGACACCAACATGCAAACAGGGACTATTTCAAGGAAAATAAACATTAGATTTATATAAGATTGTTAGTCATATTTAGGAATCCATCCAGCAAAACTTTGAATTTTCAGTTTAGTTCTCTTTGTCTGTCCATTATAATAGGATTATGTGTGGCAAAGGGAAAGAAAAAGAATACAAAATAGAGGTGTGCACAGCAGGCTGTGGAGCTTAGCCCAGGCTAATTGACTATATCCAAATTAAGTATGCCATCACTTGCAGTGTGACAAATGGATTTGACTTATTCAGTATACAAAAATAGAGATCATTAATGCAATCTTAAGCGGCAGGCCCAGTGAAGTCTGAAAAAAACTGTCCACAATCTTGCTTTGTATTATTTAGCAGGGAAAATATTATTCTCTCTAAAGGAATGTAAAGCTTTGCAAGCACAATCTGATTTCCCAATTCACTTGTGTTTTTGTTCTTCATAGAAAGCTGCTATTTTGAGTTTTAATCTATTTCTGAATGTAATACCAGTGCTGAATGTGTCTACGTAGAATGTGAATCACACATCTAGTTAAGAAAACGCTCTATAGTGCTTGCAAATGTGCTTGCTTCAAACACATCTTTAGCTTACTCAATCTAAATATTGTTTCTTAATTTCTGGGTCAATTACATTTAAATGATGTATGCTATGCTTCACAACCAATTAAATTAATAGGTTATTATGGAAAAAAGTATCACCACTTTTGATTAAAGACCAGTGGATATGGTATATTTTATAAGCAATTTTTATTAGTTAAAAAAAATGTTCCTTTAGGGTAGATTAAGCAGCAATTCATCGCTGGAGCCATAAGACCTGATTCTAAGGTGTTCACACTGCACCATTACTTAGAACTAAAGTCAATTGAACCTACTTAGCAATAGCGTTATGCCTTTCACCCTTGATGATTATGGAGCTTATAGCTCTCAGAAACAATACACCTGTCAGTTTTCATCAACTATAGCAATCCATGCAGAAGACAGAGGCCCACAGAAAGGAGGGGGGTTATTGTTTTAGGTTCAGTTTTCTCATTGTTCTTAAATTTAGTGAAAGCTTGACTGAGTTTGTAGTCTGATTTATTATAAACGTACATGATCACAAGGAAGGAATTAATTGCTAACAGTTATTGATTTCTTACATGTATTAAAAATGCTGCTTCCATTTATTAACCCCTAGTAATTCAGTATTTTAAAGTTTTAGAAAATAAATTGTATTTAATAGTATTACAAAAAAATAAAACACATTCATTTTCGTCACTTATACATAGTATATATCATCAACATAACACACATTTATTTGCATATAAAATAAATGTTTAAAAGCATTTACAACTCTCATTTTGTTAGTAAAATGTGCACTGTTTTGCAGCCCTTGGATATACTCTTTGAAAAGCTTCTTGAGTTTTTTTTTTATCTTGTCTCATTTGCTATGACTAACAAATAAAAAATATATATCTAATTGAGCAAATACTGGGTAGACACCTCCAGGGACATCTGGAAAAATATAGTTTTTAGGGTTAAATTACAGAAAAAGTGAGCTAAGTCTGTTACCAAGTTTTACCTACCAAATTAAACTTTAAATATATCTTAATACTCTTTTTAAATATTTATTGATTTGAGCATATCACGGTTAAGTAGATATTTATTTTATTTGTTGTATTTTATTAGGACTGCAGAGTATGCCAGGGAATTACATATCCGCAAGTGGTCCAATGGGGATGAGTATGGGACAGCCAAGTTACAGCCCATCACAGATGCCTATACATCACGCTCAACTGCGTCACGGACCTTCTGTGCATACCTACATTCCTGGACATCACCACCATCCAGCAATGATGATGCATGGGGGACCACATCACCCTGGAATGCCAATGTCAGCATCTAGCCCCTCAGTACTTAATACAGGAGACCCAACAATGAGTGGACATGTCATGGACATTCATGCTCAGTAACTTATGGGAAAATGTATTGTCTGCAATGGCAAGTTTTGAATACTGTCTTTCTGCTCCGACTGTGAAGTTCCATCTTGGCATCGGTATAGGACCAAGACAGATTCTTCATAGGGACCCAAAAAGCAGAAAACTGAAAATCAAATTGGGGGACATGATAAATAATTATATAAGACATTATGAGAACAAAGAGTGAAATATTGTAAATGATATTATACTGTTAACCATATTATGTTGTTTCTTATAGATTTTTTTAAAAAAATGTGAAATTTTTCCACACTATGTGTGTTGTTTCCATAGCTCTTCAATTCCTCCAGAAGCCTCCTTACTTAAAAAAAGCCTTACAGTTATCCTGCAAATGACAGAAACTGATTATTTGCAGGTCATATTAGAGCATTAAAGTAAGTAAGTCAGGCAGAAGAATTTTTCTTCGATCCAAGGATTTCAGCCATTCACTCGTTCTCTGCAGCTTTGTCTCAGTTTTTTTTTTTCTCTTTCTGTCTGTCTCCCTGCCTCTGTCTTTTGCCTGAGGCTTGAATTTGCATGTCTAATTCATTTACTCACCATATTTGAATTGGCCTGAACAGATGTAAATCGGGAAGGATGGGAAAAACTGCAGTCATCAACAACGATTAATCAGCTGTTGCAGGCAGTGTCTTAAGGAGACTGGTAGAAGGAGGCATGGAAACCCAAAGGCAATGTGTTTGGAGCCCAGTTGTCACATCAGTGTCCGCGTGCAGCAACAGACATAATGTACATCACTTCCTGTTTTATGCAGCTGAAACATAAACTGAAGAAAATTTTATTTTTAATATGTTGACTTTTGTTCTCAGCAAAGCATCAGTCGTACATGCATTTCCATAGTCCCACCATGGAACATTTATGTATACATTGTAAATAAATTTTGTGCAAAAAGGACTGAAAAATAACTGTATTGTTGCAATTTTTTTTTTGTATAAGTAGCTATTTGGTATGAGTTGGCATGCAGATTTATGAAGTGGGATAAGCTAATCCATACAATACTTTTTTTGTTGTGCTAAAACAAATGCTTGTTGATAAAGTTTTTCTATCAAGAAACAAAGGAACTGATAGTTATTAATAACCATTGCACACTCAGTCCTTAGAGATTCTGATTAAAAAAACAAAAAAACGTTTGGATTGTATACCTCAGAGCTCAGTTGTATGACTTTGAGTGAAATAATGAATCTGATCCTAAAATAAAAACAAATTATTTTTTTTATGCTGACTCCAATGCTTCAAAAGAAAACGAATACCCTGGCCTAAAATGCATTTTTTTTTTTTTGTTTTTTTTTTTATAGATGAATCAAACCTTCATAGCCTAAGTTATGGTCTTTCAAATCTTTTGCTCATTAACAAGAAGAGTAACAATTTCTAAAATATAATGCTATCTCTTTTATGTGTACAAAATCTTTGTATTTTTTTTAACATACAAGAGCATAATTGACCTTTTTTTAATCTGTGAAGAAAATAAGCTTAAATCTTTATTATAATATATATATATAATATATATTATATATATATATATATATATGAATTGCTAATGCATATGACTTTTTAGAATGTTACAAAAATCTAATATATTGTATTTTCAATTTATTTTCCTACTTTGAGCCACAGAGATATTATCATTTAGATCAAAAAAGTGTACATATTCTTACACTTATTAAAAACAAACAAACTTATAAAACACACAAATAACCTGCATTGTTCTGATTAATTTTACTATTCTGATTTACTGTGAACGGGCCCTATCATAAATACATAAAAAATGACATATGGGTTTGACAACATGTATGCCATTATTGTATTAGAAATTACAGTGAATTTCTTATGCATTCGTCTTTTATAATGTGGCCTTGGAAATAGATAAACTACACTATTGTGAATGCAATATAGCAGGAAAAGTTGTTCATTTATTTATATTTTGATTGGATAAACACATGAAAAACTATAAGAACAGGCCTTTCTCAGGGTTTTCAATTCATTTTTTTAAATTAATAATTTGGATGTTTTTGACACACCTACAGAGAACTAAAATATATGTATCCATTCAGAAGTTAAAAGACGGCTGTTGCTTGATTCAGAATTGACAATGATAATTGTGAATGCAAATTTAACCAGTAATATCAATTCATACTATTTGTACTATTAAAATTCTTATAATTTTGGATATTTATAATTAACATCTATTACAAAAAAACACTTAATTGCAATAATAAATCAATATACTGATGATCACATTTTTGATGTGTAGAAGTTTAAATTGTAACCTGAGGTCTATTTTTTAGTTTTTGTTAAATCAGCAAATAACTTGAATGTATTAATGTGAACTGAGCATGAGCAGAAGCGTAATAGATGATTCTTAAGAAGATTCTGAAACACTTTATTAACATAACATTGAGGAATTAGTACATCATGTCTTTCAAGATGTAATTGATGAAAGCCTTAACACAGGAGTAATACAAAGATAAAATTGCTTTGTTCTGTATTAAAATTGGCCCATTATTAGTATTGAATACAGTTTCCCACTCAACTCCAGCATGGACATGTAGAGCTAGAATACGAGTGAAGCAATATTTATTGTATCCGCTCGTGCGCTAACTGTGCTAGAAGTAATCTTTTTGCGCACGTGGGGTAGCGCTCCTTTTAGAAGTTGAAAGTAAGACGTTTTCACCCACAAACTAACCCGATGCGCGCAAAAAGCCAAACTTTCAATATTGCGAGCATGTTAACATATTCCCAATAGAAGTCAATGGAGCAAAAAAGAGGAAAAAAGCCTAACGCCCTACTTGCGCTTACCCAAACGCATATTCTCAAGTGCACTAACCCAACATGAAAATATGAATATTTCAAATTTCAATGTTCTTCACATAGAGGAATATTTTTATTCATAAATACCTATTTCTACACATATCTGATGGTATTTTGGTACAATATACCGGTAAATCTATACCTATTTATCTATGTGATTATATATAGGTATACATATATATATATATATATATATATATATATATATGAATATCTATTTATAAATACATAGAACATATTCTGCTATGTGTAGAACTTTAGAATGTAAAATATATACAGTAAATACATAGTTAAAACCTTTATTAAATATGAATATTACATAAATATGCTCTTACATGTTTTCCTTTAGTTGGCTGCAAAGGGCTCCAATGCACATATATATATATATATATATATATATATATATATATCTGTATATGTATTTATGTTTTTATATCTGTATATATATCCGTAAATACATATATACACAAATAAATACATATGTACACACATATATTTACATACATATAATATATATTATATATGTGCATTGGAGCCCTTTGCAGCCAACTAAAGGAAAACATGTAAGAGCATATTTATGTAATATTCATATTTAATAAAGGTTTTAACTATGTATTTACTGTATATATTTTACATTCTAAAGTTCTACACATAGCAGAATATGTTCTATGTATTTATAAATAGATATTCATATATATATATATATATATATATATATATATATGTATACCTATATATAATCACATAGATAAATAGGTATAGATTTACCGGTATATTGTACCAAAATACCATCAGATATGTGTAGAAATAGGTATTTATGAATAAAAATATTCCTCTATGTGAAGAACATTGAAATTTGAAATATTCATATTTTCATGTTGGGTTAGTGCACTTGAGAATATGCGTTTGGGTAAGCGCAAGTAGGCGTTAGGCTTTTTTCCTCTTTTTTGCTCCATTGACTTCTATTGGGGAATATGTTAACATGCTCGCAATATTGAAAGTTTGGCTTTTTGCGCGCATCGGGTTAGTTTGTGGGTGAAAACGTCTTACTTTCAACTTCTAAAAGGAGCGCTACCCCACGTGCGCAAAAAGATTACTTCTAGCACAGTTAGCGCACGAGCGGATACAATAAATATTGCTTCACTCGTATTCTAGCTCTACATGTCCATGCTGGAGTTGAGTGGGAAACTGTATTCAATACTAATAATGGGCAATTTTAATACAGAACAAAGCAATTTTATCTTTGTATTACTCCTGTGTTTAAGGCTTTCATCAATTACATCTTGAAAGACATGATGTACTAATTCCTCAATGTTATGTTAATAAAGTGTTTCAGAATCTTCTTAAGAATCATCTATTACGCTTCTGCTCATGCTCAGTTCACATTAATACATTCAAGTTATTTGCTGATTTAACAAAAACTAAAAAATAGACCTCAGGTTACAATTTAAACTTCTACACATCAAAAATGTGATCATCAGTATATTGATTTATAATTGCAATTAAGTGTTTTTTTGTAAATAATGTTAATTATAAATATCCAAAATTATAAGAATTTTAATAGTACAAATAGTATGAATTGATATTACTGGTTAAATTTGCATTCACAATTATCATTGTCAATTCTGAATCAAGCAACAGCCGTCTTTTAACTTCTGAATGGATACATATATTTTAGTTCTCTGTAGGTGTGTCAAAACATCCAAATTATTAATTTAAAAAAATGAATTGAAAACCCTGAGAAAAGCCTGTTCTTTATAGTTTTTCATGTGTTTATCCAATCAAAATATAAATAAATGAACAACTTTTCCTGCTATATTGCATTCACAATCGTGTAGTTTATCTATTTCCAAAGGCCACATTTATAAAAGACGAATGCATAAGAAATTCACTGTAATTTCTAATACAATAATGGCATACATGTTGTCAAACCCATATGTCATTTTTTATGTATTTATGATAGGGCCCGTTCACAGTAAATCAGAATAGTAAAATTAATCAGAACAATGCAGGTTATTTGTGTGTTTTATAAGTTTGTTTGTTTTTAATAAGTGTAAGAATTATGTACACTTTTTTTATCTAAATGATAAATATCTCTGTGGCTCAAAGTAGGAAAATAAATTGAAAATACAATATATTAGATTTTTTGTAACATTCTAAAAAGTCATATGCATTAGCAATTCATATATATATATATATATATATATATATATATATATTATAATAAAGATTTAAGCTTATTTTCTTCACAGATTAAAAAAAGGTCAATTATGCTCTTGTATGTTAAAAAAATACAAAGATTTTGTACACATAAAAGAGATAGCATTATATTTTAGAAATTGTTACTCTTCTTGTTAATGAGCAAAAGATTTGAAAGACCATAACTTAGGCTATGAAGGTTTGATTCATCTATAAAAAAAAAAACAAAAAAAAAAAATGCATTTTAGGGCCAGGGTATTCGTTTTCTTTTGAAGCATTGGAGTCAGCATAAAAAAAATAATTTGTTTTTATTTTAGGATCAGATTTCATTATTTCACTCAAAGTCATACAACTGAGCTCTGAGGTATACAATCCAAACGTTTTTTTGTTTTTTTAATCAGAATCTCTAAGACTGAGTGTGCAATGGTTATTAATAACTATCAGTTCCTTTGTTTCTTGATAGAAAAACTTTATCAACAAGCATTTGTTTTAGCACAACAAAAAAAGTATTGTATGGATTAGCTTATCCCACTTCATAAATCTGCATGCCAACTCATACCAAATAGCTACTTATACAAAAAAAAATTGCAACAATACAGTTATTTTTCCAGTCCTTTTTGCACAAAATTTATTTACAATGTATACATAAATGTTCCATGGTGGGACTATGGAAATGCATGTACGACTGATGCTTTGCTGAGAACAAAAGTCAACATATTAAAAATAAAATTTTCTTCAGTTTATGTTTCAGCTGCATAAAACAGGAAGTGATGTACATTATGTCTGTTGCTGCACGCGGACACTGATGTGACAACTGGGCTCCAAACACATTGCCTTTGGGTTTCCATGCCTCCTTCTACCAGTCTCCTTAAGACACTGCCTGCAACAGCTGATTAATCGTTGTTGATGACTGCAGTTTTTCCCATCCTTCCCGATTTACATCTGTTCAGGCCAATTCAAATATGGTGAGTAAATGAATTAGACATGCAAATTCAAGCCTCAGGCAAAAGACAGAGGCAGGGAGACAGACAGAAAGAGAAAAAAAAAAACTGAGACAAAGCTGCAGAGAACGAGTGAATGGCTGAAATCCTTGGATCGAAGAAAAATTCTTCTGCCTGACATACTTACTTTAATGCTCTAATATGACCTGCAAATAATCAGTTTCTGTCATTTGCAGGATAACTGTAAGGCTTTTTTTAAGTAAGGAGGCTTCTGGAGGAATTGAAGAGCTATGGAAACAACACACATAGTGTGGAAAAATTTCACATTTTTTAAAAAAATCTATAAGAAACAACATAATATGGTTAACAGTATAATATCATTTACAATATTTCACTCTTTGTTCTCATAATGTCTTATATAATTATTTATCATGTCCCCAATTTGATTTTCAGTTTTCTGCTTTTTGGGTCCCTATGAAGAATCTGTCTTGGTCCTATACCGATGCCAAGAATGGAACTTCACAGTCGGAGCAGAAAGACAGTATTCAAAACTTGCCATTGCAGACAATACATTTTCCCATAAGTTACTGAGCATGAATGTCCATGACATGTCCACTCATTGTTGGGTCTCCTGTATTAAGTACTGAGGGGCTAGATGCTGACATTGGCATTCCAGGGTGATGTGGTCCCCCATGCATCATCATTGCTGGATGGTGGTGATGTCCAGGAATGTAGGTATGCACAGAAGGTCCGTGACGCAGTTGAGCGTGATGTATAGGCATCTGTGATGGGCTGTAACTTGGCTGTCCCATACTCATCCCCATTGGACCACTTGCGGATATGTAATTCCCTGGCATACTCTGCAGTCCTAATAAAATACAACAAATAAAATAAATATCTACTTAACCGTGATATGCTCAAATCAATAAATATTTAAAAAGAGTATTAAGATATATTTAAAGTTTAATTTGGTAGTAAAACTTGGTAACAGACTTAGCTCACTTTTTCTGTAATTTAACCCTAAAAACTATATTTTTCCAGATGTCCCTGGAGGTGTCTACCCAGTATTTGCTCAATTAGATATATATTTTTTATTTGTTAGTCATAGCAAATGAGACAAGATAAAAAAAAAACTCAAGAAGCTTTTCAAAGAGTATATCCAAGGGCTGCAAAACAGTGCACATTTTACTAACAAAATGAGAGTTGTAAATGCTTTTAAACATTTATTTTATATGCAAATAAATGTGTGTTATGTTGATGATATATACTATGTATAAGTGACGAAAATGAATGTGTTTTATTTTTTTGTAATACTATTAAATACAATTTATTTTCTAAAACTTTAAAATACTGAATTACTAGGGGTTAATAAATGGAAGCAGCATTTTTAATACATGTAAGAAATCAATAACTGTTAGCAATTAATTCCTTCCTTGTGATCATGTACGTTTAAAATAAATCAGACTACAAACTCAGTCAAGCTTTCACTAAATTTAAGAACAATGAGAAAACTGAACCTAAAACAATAACCCCCCTCCTTTCTGTGGGCCTCTGTCTTCTGCATGGATTGCTATAGTTGATGAAAACTGACAGGTGTATTGTTTCTGAGAGCTATAAGCTCCATAATCATCAAGGGTGAAAGGCATAACGCTATTGCTAAGTAGGTTCAATTGACTTTAGTTCTAAGTAATGGTGCAGTGTGAACACCTTAGAATCAGGTCTTATGGCTCCAGCGATGAATTGCTGCTTAATCTACCCTAAAGGAACATTTTTTTTAACTAATGAAAATTGCTTATAAAATATACCATATCCACTGGTCTTTAATCAAAAGTGGTGATACTTTTTCCATAATAACCTATTAATTTAATTGGTTGTGAAGCATAGCATACATCATTTAAATGTAATTGACCCAGAAATTAAGAAACAATATTTAGATTGAGTAAGCTAAAGATGTGTTTGAAGCAAGCACATTTGCAAGCACTATAGAGCGTTTTCTTAACTAGATGTGTGATTCACATTCTACGTAGACACATTCAGCACTGGTATTACATTCAGAAATAGATTAAAACTCAAAATAGCAGCTTTCTATGAAGAACAAAAACACAAGTGAATTGGGAAATCAGATTGTGCTTGCAAAGCTTTACATTCCTTTAGAGAGAATAATATTTTCCCTGCTAAATAATACAAAGCAAGATTGTGGGACAGTTTTTTTCAGACTTCACTGGGCCTGCCGCTTAAGATTGCATTAATGATCTCTATTTTTGTATACTGAATAAGTCAAATCCATTTGTCACACTGCAAGTGATGGCATACTTAATTTGGATATAGTCAATTAGCCTGGGCTAAGCTCCACAGCCTGCTGTGCACACCTCTATTTTGTATTCTTTTTCTTTCCCTTTGCCACACATAATCCTATTATAATGGACAGACAAAGAGAACTAAACTGAAAATTCAAAGTTTTGCTGGATGGATTCCTAAATATGACTAACAATCTTATATAAATCTAATGTTTATTTTCCTTGAAATAGTCCCTGTTTGCATGTTGGTGTCTTGCAGGTTAGTGAAGAAATGTAACTCATGCATCAACTGTGGTTAGACAGATTTATGACGCTTAGGGGACATGCTCTTTCCTCTCCTTGCGCTGCTGCAGACTGCTTACATTTTGCAAATCAGTCTGTTGCTATGACAACGGACTCCCCCACCTCCTGCCTATTTCTTGTTTTGTCATGTGGTCAGTTCTGTATAATAGTAGTACAAGAGCAAATGTACGTTCAATGCACTGATTTATGCTTGAAACAAAAATCAAGTCAGTAAAGGAAATAAGCAACCAGAATTGTCATGGAAAAGGAATGAACAAGCATGGAGCTATGGGCAGGGAGAATATGAAATAGGAAAATCCAGAGTGAAAAAAAATATATCCAAGAACAAAGTGGAAACAGAGTCCCCAATGGTACTTACTTCCCCCTTGCTTTGCCATTGGTTAACTAGGTGAAGATTACATGTAGTGCCATTGCCCCTCCATGCCCATATTCATGCCCATTCCACTCATAGGTCCTAAAAGGGAGATAAAAATCCAAGAAGATGCCAGAAGATCAGAAAAGTAAACAGATAGCACCCAAAGTCCCAAATGTCAACACAGTTTCCAAAGAATTAAGAGATAGAAATAGCAACCAGATTAAACCCATTAAAGCAAATGAAGATGCATAGAAAAAGTGGCAAAGCAAGCTAAATAGAAGTGCTAATCAAAATAAAGATGTTCTCTACCTGCATTCATATGGTGATATACAAATACTTCCATTTATTAATGTGTGGTCTTACCTGGCGCCCTGATACCCATGTGTTGCTGGCCATCCATTACAAAACCTCCCATTGGTTGTCCATCTGGATTATATGGTGTTCCTTGACTTACTGGAATGTATAGAATTTCATTTTTATTATTGGCTGTTATTACTTTACACATAAGTTACATTTCAGAACAGCTAGCGCATCTCAATGGCTAAATTCCATAAAACCTTTGTAAATACAACTGCATACTTCCAAAAAGAAAGAACCTCTCTTTTTTTTAAAGAAATAGTTGACAGGACATAAGCTTAAATTATAAAAAGTATCCCAACACCATTTGTAACAAGCATGCCATTATATTACTTTATTTTAATATAATAAAAATTGATATTGCTTGAGTTTTGTCAAGCATATCCAACACTTAATGTTTTGTTAAAATAAAGAAACACAGATAATGATTTGACAAAAAATAGTAATAATTTGTAGGTTTAAGCTGTATACATTACAAGTTTCTTCAAAAGTCAGTTACCTTGTGTTATTAAAGCACAAAAAAAGATCTACCTCACTGAGTGCCTTTGAACTTTATTTAGTCCCATATGGGATACTAACCCCGTCACCCTTCTGACAGGTAATAAAGTTTACAGCAATTCCACACCAAGCCATGCACCAGGGAGTGGTCATAACAGCAGAAAGTATAGCTGAGGAAGGAAATTAATATAAAAAAAATTATAAATTTGTAGATGATTGTCATCATATGTTTTAAAATAGTTTAGGAATTTAACGGATTAGTTAAGATACCAAAAAGTAATATAAAAGTATTTTAGTTGTGTACCATTCCCGGCATTTATTTTATTTACCAGGTAACAGACCTCCCGGTGAATGGCTTGAGGATGGTTTTCGCCTGCGTGACTTGAATACAGTTACTATTGGGGACTTGCCTGCTCGATTAGACTGGTCTATCATTGGCTGGACTATTCTTCTTCTTGCATTTATAAACCTATGAAGAAAAAAAAAAAAGTTACATAAACAATTACTCATAAACAATTCATTCTACTCTTGAGTTTGATCCTAATGAAGAACAGGACAGTTGTGGTTTAGTCAGAGTGTCTACATGCAGTTATAACTGCTCTACAACCAATGTAACCCCAGTGACCTTAAATTACGAGTGGGGATTCCGAGTTGATTTATGTATGCCTGCTTTTACCACAGTTGGACGTTTCCATTTAATGTTGGCATGAGGGAATTAGCAAGGTTTGCTAAAAAACGGTATATCTTCTTTCCTATTTTCAATTCTACAGGGAAAACTGTACATTGGGAAGGAGAAAGCATCTCTAATACAAGGAAATATACTTGTAAAATAGTACAATTCATATATTTTGTTTGGGGACTAATTCACAACTTTTATTAAAATCATCCCTTCTTCTTTTCAGCCTAATTCTACTTTAATGCCCACTATTAAGATAATGAACTGTGATGGCAGAAAACCATCAAATGAGGGAACGTCTGGAGTTTTATCACCACACGCTCATGCTGCTGGGGAGTTCAGAGCAAAGCACTTGTTCTAGAGACTTTTTTTTTTAAAGATTGGGGTCAAGACAAGGTCAAAACCATACAGAATTTGCACTTATAATCCTGTTTTCTTAAACAAAAAACAAAACAAAAAAAATACAAGACTAAAATCAGAAAACAAAATGTAAAGTCTTGGTATAACTGAAGAAATTAATGTTCCTATATGACTGTAAGAAGAAACTCAAAAGTATAAAAAACAGTAGGTTCATATTATTTCCCCTTTGCCTAACATAAAACAGTAAACATTTAATTAATCTATATGGTACCTATGCTATCACCCCTGAAAGGTAATGAATCCTGTAGTTGTTGGGTGTAATCTTACTTTTGTACTTCAGTGAAATACAATTGGTATAAAATAAGCACCATGAATAAATCATATTATTATGCACCAGTAACAATAATAATGATAATACTAATAATAAAATAAACTCAATTAGATCTGGTAATAACATAGATTTCCTAAAAAAATATTTTTATGCTTTGCCCAATTAAAATGTGTTTAATGGATGTTGGTAGATTAAATCTGAAACAATGTCAGAAATGTGAAAAAACAAAGAAATACACAAACGTATTGTTGAGGCAAAGTACTTTCACCTTCACTTAGCATATTTCTACCATACAAAGTTATGAATGCTCTTCTTAGCAGGAGGCCTTTAAACAAACACTTTCCCGTGGCCTTGTCAGACTAGGGTACAGATTTGCCATTGTTCCCTACTTTGTGTTCCGCAGTACTTCTCATTTGGTGCAAACGTCTTAGCCTGTTTAACTCTCCTTCATTAATCACAGTACATTCAGATTGCTTTATTAATAATTATCAGGTATTTGAAACTTTTAAAACGGTCCTTTGTTAACAGGAAAAGTAACAAGCAAAAATTTATTTAGTTTAAAGTGAATATAAATTTTGATGCTAAAGTGCCCGGTTTTTAAAAAATTCGATTAAAAACAGGGGCACTTTAATTCATCAAAATTTACATTTCACTTGTGTTGTGAAAATACTTACCTTTTAATCTTGACAGCCGCTCCAGCTTCCTCCACCCGTCACAAAGCCTCTTCCTGGGTCTAAAATGAGGAATCCGGCTTCCTCCAATCACGGCATTGAATCAGACACTGATTTCCCGGGGGGGGGGGGCCGCAATTGGAGGAGCCCATACATCATTTCTGATGTCAGAAATGGCTTGCGATGACCGGGGGAAGCTGGAGTGGCTGACAAGTTTAAAAGGGAAGTATTTTTTCACAAGTGAAATATAAATTTTGATGAATTAAAGTGCCCCTGTTTTTAATTGAATTTTTAAAAACCGTGCACTTTTGCATCAAAACTTACATTCACTTTAAAGGGACAGTCTACACCATAATTTTTATTGTTTTAAAAGATAGATAATCCCTTTATTACCCATTTCCCAGTTTTGCATAACCAACACAGTTATAATAATATACTTTTAACCTCTGTGATTATCTTGTATCTAAGCCTCTGCAAACTGCTCCTTTTTTCAGTTCTTTTGATAGACTTGCAGTCTAGCCAATCAGTGCCTGCTCCCAGATAACTTTTCGTTCACGAGCACAGTGTTATCTATATGAAATACGTGAACGAACACCCTCTAGTGGTAAAAAACTGTTAAAATGCAATCTGAAAGAGGTGGGCTTCAAGGTCTAAGAAATTAGCATATGAACCTCCTATGTTAAGCTTTCAACTAAGAATACCAAGAAAACAAAGCAAAATTGGTGATAAAAGTAAATTGGAAAATTGTTTAAAATGACATGCTCTATCTGAATCATGAAAGTTTATTTTGGCCTAGACTGTCCCTTTAAGTGATTGTACATAAATATTCCTAATCATAAATCATGTTTTATTTATTAAGGGATTTGATCTTTGCCATCTAAAAATGGGGACTATGGCCATTTAATATTTACTTATTTATTTTACAAACAATACAACTGTGGAGTCTCCTAAAAGGTAAATTCAGTTGCAAAAGCATTTCCCTTCATGGCAACAGTAATAAAAAGGCATTCTTGCTCCTCCCAATAGAAGTCAAACAGAGGTCAGAATCCCATCCTCATATCTGTTTAAATAAACTGGTCCAGCTGTTTGCTTCAAAAAATGCCCTTTGACCTTTTCTCTCATCCCCTTTCTTTTGGTAAGAGACAGCTTTACTTTTCTCTCAGATACATATTTAAGCAATAAATGTGTTTTAAAAAGTAGTAGCAAGGAAAAGAACAAACATCTGAGATAGACAAACAACAAGTATATAGATTCTTTAAGTATTATACTAATGCAATCTCAGAGGTGGTACATTATTTTGTTACGTTATTTCCAATATGATTTTTTTTAAACAAATTATTGAGGGTTTCTCTGATAAATTGGAATGGCTTAAAATTTGAAAAACTTGATTAAAGTCACATGAGGTACATTGCGTGGGAATTCTGAAGGATTACAATGGGTATTGTAGTCTATTCTGACTAAAGCAACAAGGTAAAATCCACTAGCTAAATGGGAAGTGAAGAAATACCAGTACTTGCTCCCTTGGGTGAGTCATGCCAGTGTCTATGTAGTAAAGCAAATGTCACATTATTCCTACTAGTAAAATGTGACAGTAGATAAGATTCGCCTTATACAACTGCACATCAATTTAACCCATTTTGTCCTTGTGGAACTTTACAAATTTGCTTTTAGAAGATGTTTCCATATAGTCTTGCAATTTTACTAAGTGAGACAGAATCATTTCCAGTAGTGTAACATTGTCTTAATTACTATTTAATGTTAATTAGGTAATGTGTAGTAAACCACTTTCAAATAAGTATGATTTCCTTTACATTTCCTTAAAACTGCTACCACATCTTTCTGTTAATTAAATGTCATTACATAAAAACGGCTTAGCTTTTATTGCATTGGAGCAATGGATTATCTTTATAATGATCACACTCTATACCAAGTAGTTATTACACTCTTATGCAGACCCACTAATACATTGAGATTGGGCAGTTAGACAAAACATGCATAGGTGGGAATATTATGAATTGCATGTGAAATCTAAATGAATTGCTCACCACAAATGTGCATAAGCTAAGCTAATGAGATGCAGGAGAATCATAAAATGTTTACCAGGCAATTAAAATATTTTATTCCTTGTATAACCCAAAGTTGAGTGTAAAAAAGACACAGATGAATGAGATTCCCTTTCTTGTGGTACTTAAAGGGGCATACAGTTGTCTAAAAACCTGTCATTTATTTGAAAGTGATAAAGACAATTTCCGCTGTCCACAATTATCCTAGCTAATACTCGAGTAATTTATGTCAGTGTGCATAAGGGGGGCTGTTGAAAGGCGCAAAAAGAGAGGGGCCTTTAGCTCTTAGCAAACAAAGAAAGAAGGAAGGGGGCCATCTTCTTCTTACATAGTATTGATTTTTAAATTAGTAAACTCTAACAGGGACTTTTATGTTTCCTGGAATGAAAAATGACATACTACTGGATACGATGATAACTCATGATATGTTTACTACCAGAAGTAGAAATGGGTAAATATATTACTATGACTTCAGAGTAGTGAAGCAAATATAAGTCCATTTGGGCTATGTTCTTAAAAAGACACTCAAGTCAAAATACACTTTTATGATTCAGATAGAGCATGCAGTTTTAAGACACTTCCCAATTTACTTCCATTATCAAATTGTGCACAGTCTTTTTAAATTCAGACTTTTTGCGGAAGAAGATCCTACTGAGCATGTGCACAAGCTTACAGGGTATACGTATACTAGTCTGTGATTGGCTGATGTCTGTGTTATGATACAAGGGGGCCGGAAAATGAGAGAAAAAAAGAAATCTTCTTATTTGAAATTCAGAGTAGGTGTTATTGCATGGTTTTTATTATGCACTTGTTAATTATGTAATTCTACTGCATTGAGTGGTCCTTTATATGTTTTCAAAAAAGTGTTACATTTCGATATGCATATATATATATACTATATAATATTCGGTTAAAAATAAAAAGGCAAAATACATTGAATTTCTGGGATTATAACTAAGCTTTTAATGACACTTGACATCATTTTTGTGCCTTGCTTGTTATTTTTATGCCTGGCTGCTATGCAGTGTGACAGTCAGGCCAGTACTGTCCTCCTTTTCACTCTATCAGCACAGGCCCCATGTACAGTGCTTGAAAGCCAATACGCCATGCTCTGGGAAAACCAAAGCATCAAATCTCTGCAGACAGCCCAAGGCCACTAATGTATGGGGCCACTAGAGGGAATGCGGACCTGGGGGTCTAAAATATTATATTATTATTACATTATCAAAAAATGAGGCAGGTACACTTTAGTACTTTATAGAATTACTATAATACAGCGCTAATAAAAAGGTCTTCAAGCATATATGTCCAGTATCCAATCAGTAGCTAGCTCCCAGTAGTGCATTGCATTGCTGTTCCTTAGCATTCCTAGGTATGCTTTCTAAAAGAGGATACCAATGGAATAAAGCAAATTAGCAAATAGAAGTAAATTGAAAAGTTGTTTAAAATCATATTCACTTTCTGAATCATGAAAGAAAATATTTGGGTTTCATGTCCCCTTAACACAAAATATTATTATGGCGCATACATGAATTAACTTTCCAAGCAACAACATTAGTTTGCTGAAGAAACAAAAACTTAAAAAGTAACTATATACATTTTGTATAATTAATATTTAACATAAATCATAATTATTATTTTGTCATCAGCAGTTTACATTTTTTTCTAAATCTAAATAATTGAGGATTATAGTTTTCTGTTTAAAGGGAAAGTAAAGTTAAAATTAAACTTTCTTAATCTAGACAGAACATTCAACTTTCCACTTAACTTCTAGTAACACATTTTTTCTCTTGGTATCCTTTGGTAAAGAGCATACCTAATTATTTTCAGTAGCAGAAATACACAGCTGGAAGCTAGTTGGTGATTGGGTGGCTGCACATATATGCCTCTTGTCATTGGCTCAACAGATTTGTTAAACTACCTCCCAGTATTGCCATGCCGCACTGCAGCCTAAGCTTCAACAATGGATACCAAGAAAATGAAGTAAATAATAGAGTTGTCTAAAACTGCATGTTTTACCTGAATCTTAAACGTTTAATTTGTACTTTGTTGGTTCCATTACAATATGAAACTTATGAGGCATTGTTTGGAAACTTTAATACTGCAGTTCTCTCTCACAGTGCAAAATAATGATTCAAGCACTGCATTACATTAGTCACAAAGTATAAAGAGAGGCTATATGCATGCTTCACTAACCGCCTACTTCAGAAACATAATATTGGAATTTACTCAAATCACAGCAAGACCATCAATCATACGAATCAGTAGATTTCCCTTCAAGCTCAGTTTTACTCCTCAGGCAGTAATGAAAAATTTGTACCATGTAGCAAAAACAGAGAACTACGTCAAAGCTTTTGCAGTGCTAAAGAATGACAATATTCTCATGGTAAAATGATCAATTAGCTGGCAAATTAAATGATGCGAAGACACTGTAGCTGACAAGTTTAGCTATATATTTACATTTTTAGAGATTGCTTCAAGTTGAGTGTTAAGGTTATAGAATTTCAAAAATAAAGCTCAAGCACTGCAAGTCAAGAAATGTTGCAATTTCCATAATTTCCCTGTGAAAGCATTTATATTGTAAAAGGAATTAAATTCCGATTTCCATTTTTATGAACCATTTGCATTTAAAATAAGTTAATTGTATTAGTTACATGCTACTAAAATGTATGATATGGTAGTATAGTATATAGAATGTGCATCTGTTATGCAAATAGGGTCATTTTACTGTAAAATGCAAAAGTTAGCAAAAACACCAGAAATTAACAAATTATAATAATTCATACAAAAAAGGTAGGCAAATAATAAGCCCTCATTTAAAGTGACATTAAAGTATTTTTCTTTCTTTGCTGCATTTAAAGGACCATTATAATAAATTTTAAAAATATATACATGCTCTAATCCATTAGAGCATAAAATGTAAAGATTATCGACTCAAAACAAAAGGGTTAAACACTACTTGAGGCCTATTTATCAAGCTGTCAACTATGCTGCATTCGCCGGCACCAATACGCTCGCCTAACATCGTGGCCACGGACCTGAAAACGATCTCCATATTTATCAAAAAAGCCAACAAAAAGCCGCGAACCAAGTATGGGGCAATGAGCAGCGGACTGTTTTTAACTAGCAGTCATCAATCTCGCTGCTATTCGGCTTTTTACCAACTTTATTTTATACCCTGTCACTAAACACTGCCACTATACTAAAATGTTAATTTGTTCCTGAATACATTTAAAGATCAACGATAACCCTGGTACTTGCTTAGCCTTCCAATTTTTAAGTAAACAAGCTCTAACCAAGAGTATAATAGTATTAAGGCTATTTATAGTACTATTACTAATAGCATTTTGTGGGGGAACCAAGAGCAAAACATCCTCCAAAGATAATCCTATTGATACTTTGTATAGTTTATTAAACCAGAAAATTATCTTAACCCATAACTGTCTCACTTTAGGGCAAGACCAAAACATATGGCCTGTATCCGCTTTGTTATTCGAACAACGTGGACATCTGCTGTCTAATGTTATATAAAACCTAGATAATCTAAGCGGGGATAGATAAAAATTATTAATCAATTTCATGTGAGATTCCTTTATGCCCATTGAAACTTTACATTTATAGAGAGAATCAAAACTCTGTTTTATTTTGTTATGATCCAATGTAGGAATTAGTGGGGACCAAGAATTACAGATGTTATCTAGATATAGCAAGCCTTGTTTATTCAGCATAATATCATATAACAATGAGATTGAAGAATCTCCTGCCAAGAATTTTTTAATACATAGTTTAACATCTGACCATGCAATTGATAAAGGGAAGAGCCAATTTTGTGAAACGAAAAAATGGCGAATTTGGAAATAGGCAAACAAATTCACTTTAGGCAACTCATATTTATTAAACAAAGACCCAGATGTCTGAATTTGATGATTTCCATCTAATAACTGATTCACAAAAACTAACCCTTTTTGTGCCCATTCTTTAAATACTTTCTGATACATCCCTGGTAAAAAACTGGGATTACCAACAATAGGTAAAAATTCAGAAAATGTAAAATCTATACCAAGATATTTACAAAGCTTTTGCCAAGCAATAATTATGTTTTTAACTGTGAAAAGTCCAGAAACATTCTGAGGTAACTTATGTGCCGGAAAGTGCAAAATGGCCTTCAATGAAAATGGCGTGATTAAAAAAGTTTCTAAGTCTTCTGATGAAACAATACTAGTTCCAGCTAGCCAGTCTACCGCTATTTTAACCATTGCCACCAAATTGTATAATTTAAGATTAGGGAGAGCCAGGCCAGCCGATTCAGATTTTTGCATGAGTCTAAGAAGAGATATACGAGGTTTCTTATTATTCCATATGAATCTAGAGAACTGCGAATACATCTTCTTTAAATCTTTATTTGAGATAAATAATGGGAGATTCTGAAGAGGATAAAGAAGGCGTGGAAATATAATAGATTTTATTAAATTAATCTTGGCCATAATTGACAGCGGAAATACGGCCCATAGCTGCAAGTCCCTTGCAATTTTTTCAAACAAAGGCTCAAAATTCGCTTTATACCATTGAGTCGGATTCTTATGCAAGACTAGACCCAGATACTTAATAGTATCCACCACCTTAAACGGTATATTGGGCATAGACGATATATTACCTATACACATTAACTCGCTTTTTTCTAAATTGATCCTATATCCTGAAAAGGAGCTAAAGTCATCAAGAGCTTGCAAGATAGCCGGTATAGAATGTTGAAAATCGGCTAAAAAAATCGTCATCAGCATACAGTAACGTTTGGAGTTTCTGAGGGCCCATCTGCACTCCTATCAGAATATCTCTAAGACGTATTGCTAACGGTTCAAGAGCGATATTGAATAATAATGGCGACAGCGGACAGCCCTGTCTAGTACCTCGCTGTAAAACTATCTTAGGAGACAAAGATCCGTTAATAAGTAGAAATGATACTGGTTTTGAATACAATCTCGCTATGAATTGTGTGAACTTGCCTTTAAGCCCAAAATTATCTAACGCCCTGAAAAGATACTGCCATACAATGGAGTCAAACGCTTTGACTGCGTCCAATGATAAGATAGCTACATCACGCAATAAAGGTTTCTTACTATTTTGATCTATGTTCCAAGCATAATCAAGAAAATTTATAAGCTTGCGGATATTTTTTGTAGAGTTCCTAGCAATCATGAACCCTGTCTGATCAGGGTGAATAATTTTGTGAAGGCATAAAGAAAGCCTAGAAGATATAATGGCCATTAAAATCTTGTAATCTGAATTAAGCACAGAAATTGGCCTATAAGAGGCAGGATCTTCCGGATTTTTACCTTTCTTTAAAACTAGCGAAATATTGGCTGCAGAGAAAAAACTCGAAATCGTATCATCCGACGCTAAATAATAATTAAACAATTTTTCCAATATTGGCATAAGGTCTTCACCAAGACATTTATAGAACTCAGCTGGCAGCCCATCTGGGCCTGCCGCTTTGTTCAATTTAAGATTATCAATAGCATTTCTCAGTTCATCTATAGAGATAGGTGCATTGATAAGCATTAGATCGTCAGGATGTATTTGTGGTATCTTTATCCTAGTCCAAAACTTTTCCTGATTTGACTCATTTGATTCTATTCTGGAATACAGTTGCTGGTAATAGGAAAAAAAAACCTCAGAAATTTCTCTCGATTCAGTAAAGCGAGCATTCGAGGTCTGAATAGCAAGAATCATATTTTTTTTCTTCCTTATTTTAGTTAACCTAGCAAGATGCTTAGCTGAACATCCATGAAAACCTTTAAAATGTAGGCTAATTTTGGCTTCTTCCTCTAGCGTTCTTTTCTTTAAAAATAGGTCTCTCTCTCTCCTATTTTCCAGATACTTCTTCCAGTTAGCTATCGAACGATCAACACAATATCTTCTGTAAGAATTCCTCACTCTATTAGTAATCTGAACTTCCCAAGCTCTATTCTTTTTCTTAACTAAACTTATATAAGCCTGAATTTCTCCCCTAATCACCGTTTTGAAGGCCTCCCAAAATACTTTGGGTTTTTCAGCATAATTCATATTATGATAACAATATTCCTGCCATACGGATTTCAACTTGTTAATAAATTTAGGATTAGAACATAAATATCTGGGGAAAAAGAATCTAGGTGTAAAAGGTCTATTTTCAGTTATTGGGAGAAATAAAGAGATAATCGCATGATCAGATATTATGATATCACCCACCTCTGCTTCTAGCTTGTGGACCACAAGAATTTCAGATATTAGGAAAAGATCTATTCGAGAAAATGTTCTATGTACTTTTGACTCACATGAGAAGCTCTGTATATCAGGATTCTTGATTCGCCATACATCAGCCAGTTTTAACATTTGACAAAATTGCTTAAAAATTTTTGCATTTCTGTTATATTGTATTCTATTTTTACTGGAAAGTCTATCCAACGCAGGGCATAAAGTTGCATTAAAATCCCCTCCTAATATAATAGCTTCGGAGATAAAAGGAATTAGTTTTGCTCTTATTTCCTCCCAAAACGCTCTAGAGAATGTGTTAGGGGCGTAAATATTACATAGTACAAGATTTACATTTTTTATTTGAATTTGCATCAAGATAAATCTAGCCGCTGGATCTATTTCTACTTTAATCACCTTATACTCCAAATCTTTATGCAGAAGAATCACTACCCCACACTTTCTAGGACTCCCAGATGAGGAAATAACTTCCCCCACCCATTTAATTCTCAGTTTAGCAGCTTCTTGTGCATTAATATGTGTCTCTTGGAGAAAGACAATATCCGGTTTATTTTTATCTTATTTTTTATAATCACCTTACGCTTACTGGGGGAGGAAATACCCCCTATATTCCATGACAAAAATCTAATTCCTTCAGTCATTAAAACTCTTTAACAGATACTCTGTAAGTAGAATTACTAGATCAATTATATATCGGTGGAGGCACACAGGGGTGAGGGGAAGGGGAGAAAAAAAAAAAAAAAAGAGAAAACAAGAAAAAACATACAGTAACTTCAACCTAGCAAAAGCATTCATATTTGATAATTCTGATCTCTACTAAATAATTTTACTGAAAGCTATTATGAACAACTATGCAATACCTAGATACTTCCTAATTTCAGTGACATCATTAAAGACTAATTTAGCATCTCCATCCTCCACTAGTATACGTGCTGGATACAGCAGGTGCGCTTTAATACCTTTGTTGATTAATTGTGTACAATATGGGGCCATTAATCTCCTTTTGGAGGAGGTCTCCGCTGAAAGGTACCTTCCGTTTAAGTTCCTGCCTTGACCCTCCCTTCATCCGTGTACTTTAGCTTTGGTATCCCATAAGTAATGGATGATCCGTGGACTGGATACACCTTACTAGAGAAAACACAATTCATGCTTACCTGATAAATTTATTTCTCTAGTGGTGTATCCAGTCCACGGCCCGCCCTGTCATTTTAAGGCAGGTTATTTTTAAATTTAAACTACAGTCACCACTGCACCCTATGGTTTCTCCTTTCTCTGCTTGTTTTCAGTCGAATGACTGGATATGGTAGGAAGGGGAGGAGATATATAACAGCTTTGCTGTGGGTCCCCTTGCAACTTCCTGTTGGGAATGAGAATATCCCATAAGTAATGGATGATCCGTGGACTGGATACACCACTAGAGAAATACATTTATCAGGTAAGCATAAATTGTGTTATTTTTATTTAGGAGACAACCCAAGCCAATGAGCTAGGCCCCTTTTGGTATATTTCATGTCACTGTTTTGCTGCCAAATGCGATCATATAAATAAAAAATCAGTAACGGAATAGTAACCAAAAATGTTATTGTTTAAAAAGATAGATAATCCCTTTTTTTTACCATTGTCCAGTTTTGCATAACCAACAGTGTTATAGAAATAAATAAATTAGAAAGTTGTTTAAAATTACATGCCCTTTCTGAATCATGAACGTTTAATTAGGACTTTACTATCCCTTTAATTTTTTCACAAACATTCACCTAGATTACGAAATTTGAGCGCTATAGAGAAATTAACGAACGCAATAAAAGTTGCGTTATTTAATTTCCTATAGCGCTGCCATTCCAAGTTTTCAAACATACCCCTTTTGCGTGCGATATGGTTATGTTGAGCTTCATACCGCACACAATCAGAGCGCTGCTGAGACGTGCTTGTGCACAATTTCACCATAGACATCAATGGGGAGAGCTGGCAAAAAAAAACAACTAACACCTGCAATCACGGAAACAAAAATTCCGTAACACAGCCCCATTGATGTCTATGGGGAAATAAAAATACAGTTTAAACCTAACACCCTAACATAAACCCTACGTCTAAACACCCCTAATCTTCTGCCCCCAACATCGCTGGAGCCTGCCTACAGTTATTAACCCCTAATCTGCCGCTCCCGATATCCCAGCTACCTAAATAAAATTATTAACCCCTAATCTCCCGCTCCTGATAAAGCCGCCACTATACTACATTTATTAACCCCTAAACCACCAGCCCCCCACATCGCAATAAGCTAAATTAAACTATATTAACCCCTAAACCTAACCCTAACGTAACCCTAACACCCCCTAACTTTAACATAATAAAAATATAGCTAAATTAAATTTACAATTATTAACATAGGCCTAGATTTAGAGTTTTGTCGGTAAGGACCCGCGTAGCTAACGCCGGCTTTTTTCTGGCCGCACCATAAAAATAACTCTGGTATTGAGAGTCCACATAAAGGCTGCGTTAGGCTCCAAAAAAGGAGCGTAGAGCATTTTTAACGCAGCTTCATCTCTCGATACCAGAGTTGCTTACGCAAGCGGCCAGCCTCAAAAACGTGCTCGTGCACGATTCCCCCATAGGAAACAATGGGGCTGTTTGAGCTGAAAAAAAAACCTAACACCTGCAAAAAAGCTGCGTTCAGCTCCTAACGCAGCCCCATTGTTTGCTATGCGTAAACACTTCCTACGTCTGCACCTAACACTCTAACATGTACCCCGAGTCTAAACACCCCTAACCTTACACTTATTAACCCCTAATCTGCCGCCCCCGCTATCGCTGACCCCTGCATATTATTATTAACCCCTAATCTGCCGCTCCGTAAACCGCCGCTACTTACATTATCCTTATGTACCCCTAATCTGCTGCCACTAACACCGCCGACCCCTATATTATATTTATTAACCCCTAATCTGCCCCCCACAACGTCGCCTCCACCTGCCTACACTTATTAACCCCTAATCTGCCGAGCGGACCGCACCGGTACTATAATAAAGTTATTAACCCCTAATCCGCCTCACTAACCCTATAATAAATAGTATTAACCCCTAATCTGCCCTCCCTAACATCGCCGACACCTAACTTCAAACATTAACCCCTAATCTGCCGACTGGAGCTCACCGCTACTATAATAAATGTATTAACCCCTAAAGCTAAGTCTAACCCTAACACTAACACCCCCCTAAGTTAAATATAATTTTAATCTAACGAAATTAATTAACTCTTATTAAATAAATTATTCCTATTTAAAGCTAAATACTTACCTGTAAAATAAATCCTAATATAGCTACAATATAAATTATAATTACATTGTAGCTATTTTAGGATTAATATTTATTTTACAGGCAACTTTGTAATTATTTTAACCAGGTACAATAGCTATTAAATAGTTAAGAACTATTTAATAGTTACCTAGTTAAAATAATTACAAAATTACCTGTAAAATAAATCCTAACCTAAGTTACAATTAAACCTAACACTACACTATCAATACATTAATTAAATACAATACCTACAAATAACTACAATGAAATAAACTAACTAAAGTACAAAAAATAAAAAAGAACTAAGTTACAAAAAAAAAAAATATCTACAAACATAAGAAAAATATTACAACAATTTTAAACTAATTACACCTACTCTAAGCCCCCTAATAAAACAACAAAGCCCCCCAAAATAAAAAATGCCCTACCCTATTCTAAATTACTAAAGTTAAAAGCTCTTTTACCTTACCAGCTCTGAACAGGGCCCTTTGCGGGGCATGCCCCAAGAAGTTCAGCTCTTTTGCCTGTAAAAAAAACATACAATACCCCCCCCAACATTACAACCCACCACCCACATACCCCTAATCTAACCCAAACCCCCCTTAAATAAACCTAACACTAAGCCCCTGAAGATCTTCCTACCTTGTCTTCACCATACCAGGTTCACCGATCGGTCCTGAAGAGCTCCTCCGATGTCCTGATCCAAGCCCAAGCGGGGGGCTGAAGATGTCCATGATCCGGTAGAAGTCTTCATCCAAGCGGGGCAGAAGAGGTCTTCCATCCGATTGAAGTCTTCATCCAAGCGGGGCAGAAGAGGTCTTCCATCCGATTGAAGTCTTCATCCAGGAGGCATCTTCTATCGACATCCATCTGGAACGGAGCGGCAGCATCCTGAAGACCTCCGACGCGAAACATCCATCCTGGCCGACGACTGAACGACGAATGACGGTTCCTTTAAATGACGTCATCCAAGATGGCGTCCCTCGAATTCCGATTGGCTGATAGGATTCTATCAGCCAATCGGAATTAAGGTAGGAATATTCTGATTGGCTGATGGAATCAGCCAATCAGAATCAAGTTCAATCCGATTGGCTGATCCAATCAGCCAATCAGATTGAGCTCGCATTCTATTGGCTATTCCGATCAGCCAATAGAATGCGAGCTAAATCTGATTGGCTGATTCTATCAGCCAATCAGAATATTCCTACCTTAATTCTGATTGGCTGGTAGAATCCTATCAGCCAATCGGAATTTGAGGGACGCCATCTTGGATGACGTCATTTAAAGGAACCGTCATTCGTCGTTCAGTCGTCGGCCAGGATGGATGTTCCGCGTCGGAGGTCTTCAGGATGCTGCCGCTCCGCTCCAGATGGATGTCGATAGAAGATGCCGCCTGGATGAAGACTTCAATCGGATGGAAGACCTCTTCTGCCCCGCTTGGATGAAGACTTCAATCGGATGGAAGACCTCTTCTGCCCCGCTTGGATGAAGACTTCTACCGGATCATGGACATCTTCAGCCCCCCGCTTGGGCTTGGATCAGGACATCGGAGGAGCTCTTCTGGACCGATCGGTGAACCTGGTAAGGTGAAGACAAGGTAGGAAGATCTTCAGGGGCTTAGTGTTAGGTTTATTTAAGGGGGGGTTTGGGTTAGATTAGGGGTATGTGGGTTGTAATGTTGGGGGGGGTATTGTATGTTTTTTTTACAGGCAAAAGAGCTGAACTTCTTGGGGCATGCCCTGCAAAGGGCCCTGTTCAGGGCTGGTAAGGTAAAAAAGCTTTTAACTTTAGTAATTTAGAATAGGGTAGGGCATTTTTTATTTTGGGGGGCTTTGTTGTTTTATTAGGGGGCTTAGAGTAGGTGTAATTAGTTTAAAATTGTTGTAATATTTTTCTTATGTTTGTAGATATTTTTTTATTTTTTGTAACTTAGTTCTTTTTTATTTTTTGTACTTTAGTTAGTTTATTTCATTGTAGTTATTTGTAGATATTGTATTTAATTAATGTATTGATAGTGTAGTGTTAGGTTTAATTGTAGGTAATTGTAGGTATTTTATTTAATTAATTTAATGATAGTGTAGTGTTTGGTTTAATTGTAACTTAGGTTAGGATTTATTTTACAGGTAATTTTGTAATTATTTTAACTAGGTAACTATTAAATAGTTCTTAACTATTTAATAGCTATTGTACCTGGTTAAAATAATTACAAAGTTGCCTGTAAAATAAATATTAATCCTAAAATAGCTACAATGTAATTATAATTTATATTGTAGCTATATTAGGATTTATTTTACAGGTAAGTATTTAGCTTTAAATAGGAATAATTTATTTAATAAGAGTTAATTAATTTCGTTAGATTAAAATTATATTTAACTTAGGGGGGTGTTAGTGTTAGGGTTAGACTTAGCTTTAGGGGTTAATACATTTATTAGAATAGCGGTGAGCTCCGGTCGGCAGATTAGAGGTTAATAATTGAAGTTAGGTGTTGGCGATGTTAGGGAGGGCAGATTAGGGGTTAATACTATTTATTATAGGGTTAGTGAGGCGGATTAGGGGTTAATAACTTTATTATAGTACCGGTGCGGTCCGCTCGGCAGATTAGGGGTTAATAAGTGTAGGCAGGTGGAGGCGACGTTGTGGGGGGCAGATTAGGGGTTAATAAATATAATATAGGGGTCGGCGGTGTTAGGGGCAGCAGATTAGGGGTACATAAGGATAACGTAGGTGGCGGCGCTTTGCGTTCGGCAGATTAGGGGTTAATAAGTGTAGGTAGGTGGCGGCGACGTTGTGGGGGGCAGGTTAGGGGTTACTAAATATAATATAGGGGTCGGCGGTGTTAGGGGCAGCAGATTAGGGGTACATAAGGATAACGTAGTTGGCGGTCGGCAGATTAGGGGTTAAAAAAATTTAATCGAGTGGCGGCGATGTGGGGGGACCTCGGTTTAGGGGTACATAGGTAGTTTATGGGTGTTAGTGTACTTTAGAGTACAGTAGTTAAGAGCTTTATGAACCGGCGTTAGCCCAGAAAGCTCTTAACTTCTGACTTTTTTCCTGCGGCTGGAGTTTTGTCGTTAGATTTCTAACGCTCACTTCAGACACGACTCTAAATACCGGAGTTAGAAAGATCCCATTGAAAAGATAGGATACGCAATTTACGTAAGGAGATCTGCGGTATGGAAAAGTCACGGCTGAAAAGTGAGCGTTAGACCCTTTTTTGAGTGACTCCAAATACCAGAGTTAGCCTAAAACCAGCGTTAGGAGCCTCTAACGCTGGTTTTCACGGCTAACGCCAAACTCCAAATCTAGGCCTAAATAAACCTATTAACCCCTAAACCGCCAGCCCCCCCCACATAGCAACAAGTTAAATTAAACTATATTAACCCCTAAACCTAACCCTAACCCCCCTAATTTTAACATAATTAGATTAGATTAAATTTACAATTGTTAACTAAATAATACCTATTTAAAACTAAATACATACTTACCTGTGAAATAAAACCCAAGCATCCTCTTCATACGGTCTCCGCCGTACACTGAATCTTCAATGCAAGGGACGCGATTCAAGATGGTGTCCCTTGCATTCCTATTGGCTGAAACATTTTAATCAGCCAATAGGAATTAGGGCTGCTAAAATCTTATTGGCTGTTCAAATCAGCCAATAAGATTTAAGCAGCTCTCATTCTATTGGCTAATTAAGATCGAAGAGGCCGCCTGGATGAAGACTTCTTGCCGCCTGGATGAGGACTTCGCCGGCTGGAAGATCCTTCAAGCGGGACTTCAACAACTGTAAGTGGATCGTCAGGGGTTAGTGTTTTTTTACGGGTGTTTTGGGTGGGGTTTTTTTAGATTAGGGATTGGGCAATGCAAAAGAGCTAAATGCCCTTTTAAGGGCAATGCCCATACAAATGCCCTTTTCAGGGCAATGCCCATATAAATGCCCTTTTCAGGGCAATGGTTAGCTTAGGTTATTTTAGATAGTTATTTTGCGGGGGGGGTTGGTTGGATGGTGGGTTTACTGTTGGGGGGTGTTTGTATTTTTTTTACAGGTAAAAGAGCTGATATCTTTGGGGTAATGCCCCACTAAAAGCCCTTTTAAGGGCCATTGGTAGTTTATTGTAGGCTAGGGTTTTTTTATTTTGCGGGGGCTTTTTTATTTTGATAGGGCTATTAGATTAGGTGTAATTCTTTTTTATTTTTGATAATTTGTTTGTTATTTTTCGTAATTTAGTGGTGGGAGTTTGTAAAAAACATTAAATTTTTGTAATTAGATACTTTTTGTAATTTTTAGAGTAGTGTTAGGATTTTTTATTGGTAGTTAAGTTTTATTTAATTGGTAGTTATTTCATTGTGGGGGCTTGTGGTTTAGGGGTTAATAGTTTATTTTAGTATATTTCGTTGTGAGGGGCTTGTGGTTTAGGGGTTAATAGGTTTATTATAGCGGCGGTGTGGGCGGACGGCAGATTAGGAGTTTATAATATTTAAATAGTGTTTGCGATGCAGGAGAGCGATGGTTAATAAGTTTATTATAGTGGCGACAACAATGTCAGGTGGAACGGCGGAATAGAGGTTAATAAATTTTTTTTAGTGGCGGGCGATGTCGGGAGCGGTAGATTAGGGGTTAATAAATTTATTATAGTGTTTTGCGATGCGGGAGGGCCTCGGTTTAGGGGTTAATAGGAAGTTTATGGATGTTTAGTGTACTTTGTAACACTTAAGTTATGAGTTTTATGCTTCAGTTTTGTAGCGTAACACTAATAACTACTAACGATTTTAGATGGTGGTACAGATCTTGTCGTTTTAGGCTGTAACGCTCACTTTTTAGCCCTTTCCCGCAAAACTCATAATACCGGCGCTATGGGAATCCCATGAAAAAACGTAATTTCTACGTAGGTGCGGGACTGACATTGTGGTACCAGGCTAAAAGGTGTGCGGTACAGCTATACCGACAAGACTTTGTAAAGCTGCGGTGCTGTTTTAACGCTGAAAATGCCATATTTCAGCGTTACAAGCTGTAACACAAAACTTGTAATCTAGGTGTTTGTGTTTGTTACTGAAATTATTTCCATAGAGCTTGTGCAGTTATAACACAAATGGATGTAAAAACTTCTCTGGGGTCCCCTTTGTTCAGCAAGTAGCAGATACGCATGGCTTTGCCAGTGCTTTTAGGTAATAGAAGGTCACTTATTGCAGCAGCGCACCACGCTTCTGAAATTCCTTTCAGTGAAGGCATTAATTAGTTAGTTGACAAGGGCTATAAAATTATAATGTAAGGATTTTCCTCCCACCTCCCTGATCTTTCCCAAACAGCTCTTCCCCCACCACTACCCAAGCTCCTCACCACATCTTAGGTACTGGCAGGACAGTCTGCAGTATCTGTTTTTTTTTTTTTTTTTTTTTTTATAAATTAATTTTATTTAATTATTTTCTGCAGTATAGGATCCCCCTTAACATCCTACCTCCCTAATCCCTTACAAACTTCTCTCTAACCCTCCCCCCTCCTATTTGTGTCTGTAGTCTTTAGTACTGGCAGCTGGCAACGATCTTGCTCCATTACCATATGAGGACAGATGATGCAAATGCACATAGTTTTTAGTTTTTAAATGAGTAGTAATTTGTTTTCAGCCAAATTTCAGTTAGTGCCATTTTCCTTCCCACTGCATCATGATGACCTGATGTCATCCATCAGGTAATCACAAAATGCATTTACAGATATTCTGTGAATTTTTGCACATGCTCAGTAGGAGCGGTTGCCTCCAAAAGTGTGCATATAAAAAGGATTGTGCACAATCAGATAATGGAAGTGATTTGGTGTGCCTCTATCTAAATCATGAAAGTTTTTTTACTTCTAGTGTTCCTTTAAAGAGTGTAAGGGACACTGTAGAAGGAAATGAAGCATTTTTAAATTATGTGTGCAAAAAATATGGTGAGAATACAGCAGGGTATTGGTAAAGAAAAGTTGAAATCAGAATCTCCAAGGATTTAGGTTTGCTCTTGCAAAAATTATTCTTGAGTTCCCTCATTGTCATGTTTCTTGTGTGGGTATTTAGCAGTAGGAATAAGCACTAACTTGATAGTAGGTACACAGAGCAGGTCTTTATTCAGCTCAGAGGTAAGCAACAACACTAACTGAACTACAGAGAAAACTAACTAAAGAAGATGGCTGCTGATCATTAGAGTTCCCTCCCAGCTCCAGAGTGTCTTTCTTAAAGTAACAGTATACCACATCTCCCCAACTACTTTCAAATCCCCTCTTAACATTTAACACATCTTAACAACAAAGAAACAATAAAAATGTGCTCCAATAGCTCAATATACTTTATCCTACAACATAATCTTTTAGTCTCTCTTGGAGGGTGTATTGCCCTTCCAACCTCGTGATGTTTTGTGTCCAGCTTCTGCAGACTGTATAGGGACAATTCTCCTTGATTTGCAATCTGAACCTGGCACTTCCTGTCTCTGAGTCAGTATTGTGAGTAATTGATGGCTCTTCTCCTTTTTCAGGTACAAGTACCTGTGGCTCTGAGTGATCTTGTTCATATGTGTAATCCATCCGGAGATGACGCCGGTTTCTCCTTGTACTGTCTGCCATCAGGTGTTTTAATTACATATGATCTAGGCTCAGGACCAACAGATGATAACTGTGCAGGCTGCCAATCCCGCTGATGGTCTCCATACGCCACAGCATCACCCTTTTGGAAGGCATTGTAGGGGGCTTAGCACCATGATCATAATATACGTTCTACTATGCTGTAAGCTCCCTCAGTTTTTGGTGTGCATTTTTTAGGGATCTGGGGCTTCAATGCATGAGCTGCAACCGGTAACTTGGTTCTCAGTGTCCGACCCATTAAAAGTTGTGCTGGGGAATAGGCCCATTCCAGTGATTGGAGTATTGCGCAATTCTAGAAGAGCAATATGAGATCTACCCCCCGATTCCCATGTTTTTTGGAGCATGAGTTTAATTGTTTTTACAGTTCTTTTGCAGTCCATTTGATTGGGGGTAAACCAGGACTAGAATGAGAAAACTTAATACCCCATTGTGCAGCAAATGCCATCATCTCAGCACTGGCAAAGGGTACATGGTCACTGATAACTTCTATTGGGATGCCATGTCTACTAAATGTTGCTTCAGCTTTGCAATTTACTGTTGTTGCAGTTTTATCAGACAACTTTTAGTACTTCAGGATACTTAGAAAATAGTATACTATTACAAGAAATGACGATCCCTTCCACTCAAAAATGTCCACTGCCAGTTTTTGCCAAGTCAAGTGAGGAATTTATGTGTGAGAGTAATGGTTCCTTTTGATTCGCTGGTAGGTGACTAGCACAAATCTTGCAGGTCTCTACCATCTGTTGTATGTCCCTTGGACATGCTGGGCCAGAACAGGAATCATCCGAGCCCGCATTTGGTTCTCTGTATACCTTGATGGCCACTCATGCAAACTTTCTAGAATTTTCCTGCGAGCATCTCCGAGGAACCTACAATCTTTTCACACCAGCAATAGGAAACCATCTTCATGCGCAGCAAGTGCTTAAATTGCCAATATGACTGCAGACATGGATGGAGTTGCCCTTTTTCTTTGTGGCCAACACTTCAGACAGAAGTTGTTTAAGTTTGTTTAAGTCTGCATCTTCTGCTGTGGAAGTTTGTAAATAAGATAACATCTCAGTCCCAATAGATTCTGATGATGACAGTGTATAGACGACCACTTTCTTCTGATAAACTGTCCTCTTCTTGTCCTGGTCGGATCAACAGGGGCCCTGGAAAGAGTATCAGAAATAAACATATCATGCCTGGAGTAAACATGATGTTTAGGTTGTATTGTTGCAGTTGTAAGAGCAATCTTTGGAGTCTTGCTGGTGCTTTGCTCAATGGTTTTAGTGAGTATTGATTCAAGAGGCCTTGTGGTCAGAATGCACTGTAACTGCTTCTGCCGAATATATAAACTGGTGAAACTTTTGTGTAGCATATACAATAGCCAATAGTTCTTTCTCAATCTGGGCATAATTTTGCTCTGTGGCAGTCATTGCTCTCGATGCATATGCTATAGGGCAATTGTCTTGAAGTAAGCAAGCTCTAAGGCCTGGTTTAGATACATCTGCCTGAATCACCACTGCTTTTGCTGGGTCAAAAAATATTAATACTCGAGCCTCAATCAGTGCCTGCTTTAAAGACTGTACTGCTTTAGTATGCTCTGGACCCCACTGACAAACAATATCCTTGCAAAGTAACTTCCTCAAAGGAGCAGTAATCTCTGCCTCCCCTGGTATATATTGTGCCAGATACCGGACCATGCCCAAAAAATCTTTGCAGCCCTTTTTTGTCCTCTGGGTCAGGCATTTTGCTAATTGCTTGGACTTTCTCTACATCAGGTTGAACTCCTGCAGGGGTGATGACATGTCCCATATACCTGACTTCTGATACTTTGAATTGGATTTTATCTGGATTGAACTTAATGTTCTGTTCTAATGCCTGTTCATCCACCTGTCTCAGGATCTGATCATGTTCTTCATCTAATGATGCAGCAATAATCATATCATCAGCTATGATATGCACACCTGGGATGTCCCCAAAAATCTCCATATTTTTCTGTTGAAATACTTCACTGGCTGACTTTATCCCAAATGTCATCCTGCAAAATCTAAAGCGCCCCCATGGGGAGTTGAAAGTGCATAGTTCTGAGGACTCTTTGTCTAATTTAACTTGCCAGTAACCATCCTTTTCATCAAGGATGGTGAATATGGTTTTCCCGGCCAGTTGACTCTGTACATCCTCTGCAGTAGGGATATTGAAGTGATGACGCTTTATAGCCTTGTTAAGATCACGGGGGTCCAAACATACGCTCAGAGTACCATTATTCTTTTCTGTTACTACAAGGCTATTCACCCAATCAGTGGGAGTGTGTACTTTAGCAATGATCTGTTCCTTTTCTAACTGCAGTAGAGTCTCTTTAAGCTTGCCCAGTATTGCAAATGGGATTTTCCTGCAACCATGTATGACTGGAGCAACACTTGGGTCCAAATAGATGTGGTAAGTTCCTTTAAATTGCCCAATTCCTTGAAATGCATCAGGGTAACGTTTTACCAGATCATCAACTTTGCGAAGTAAATCCAGTTCCTGGCATGCTGCTTTTCCTAATAGTGGAAGTGAGGAGCATTGCATAACAAAGAATTCCAGCTCTGCTGTATGTGTGGGGGTGGCTGCAGTGAGATGCACCATACCTTCTGGACGAATTTTGGAACCCCCATAAGCAATTAACATAGTGTTAGTATTTCTGATGCAGAACTGTGCAGGGATCTTTTTTAAGAGAGTGATAGGTAGCACATTTGTCTCAGCACCAGTATCCAGTTTAAAGTTAATGGGTGCACCATTGATTTGCACTTCAGAGAACCATGCAGAATGTTTTAGTTCTTGTTTTACATCTTTCAATATTGCTCCTATAAATAAAGTCTCAACTGTTTTTACTCTATCACACTCCTGGCCCTGTGATTTACAGCATTTTGCAAAATGATTCCTTTTGTGACAAGTGTAACAAACACACCCAAATGCAGGGCATCTTTGAGGTGGATGTACCCTGTCACACCTAGAGCACACATTCCTTTTTTGCTCAGTCCTTGCACTAGAGTGAGGTTTGTTCTTGCTGCCTCTAGTAGACTCTGCTTGGCTAGTGAGTGTGGGTTTGTACTGTAAAGCATGAATAGCCTGGTAGGAACTTGCTGGTGTGTTTGCAGCCATAACCTGAACCTGGGATTTGGTAGCTTCAGCAGCCTGACATATCTCCACTGCCTTTTGTAGTGTAAGGTCAGCCTTTCTGAGCAAACGTTCTTTAAGTCTGGTATCTGTAACACTGAATACTAATTTGTCTCTTAACATGTCCTCAAGTATTGCACCAAACTCACAATCTCTGGCTTTTAGTCTGAGTTCTGTCATATACATTTCAATGCCCTGCCCCTCATAATATGAATGTGACCAAAACTGATGTCGCTCAAACACAACATTTTTCTTTGGAGTTCAATGCTCCCTGAACAAAGTCAGCACCGAGTCTAAGGTTCTTTCAGCAGGCAGGGCTGGCTCCAATGTGTTGTAAATCTCTTGGCCTTCCCCACCCAAAACATGCAGAGCTATGGCAATCTGAGTTTTCTGCTCTTTTTTATAAAGTTCAACTGCCTCAGCATAAATAAAAAATCTTTGCTCCCATCTTCTCCAGTTTTCACTTACATTTCCTGTGAATTGCAGAGGGTCTGGTGCTCTGAACATCTCCATGCTGATGCTAGAGAAACTGTGAATAAAGCCCTTGTTACAATCTCTTTACTCAGGCAAGTGACCTTTTCAGCACTTCTGACACCATGTCATGTTTCTTGTGTGGGTATTTAGCAGTAGGAATAAGCACTACTTGATAGTAGGTACACAGAGCAGGTCTTTATTCAGCTCAGAGGTAAGCAACAACACTAACTGAACTAACAGAGAAAACTAACATAAGAAGATGGCTGCTGATCATAGAGTTCCCTCCCAGCTCCAGAGTGTCTTTTCTTAAGTAACAGTATACACACTCATGAAGTCCCTTAAAATAGTGGGACCAACGCATAATCATGCTTGTCACACTCTACTGTTACAAAATTTACTAGAATCAGCTCCCAGAATGTTTACGTTAAAGAAAAATGATACCCAAATGTTTATTCACTTGAAAGTGGTGCAGGATTTCTGTGCAAAACTGACTGGAGAATATCACAAGAACATCTCTATATAAAAAATGGAAATATTTACCTCAAAATGTCCTCAGTAGCAACATCCCACCGTAAAGTGAATATCAGTCTAGATACTAGTCCTTGGTCTTGTAAGGGAGCGTGCATCTGGTATCTGTAGGCACAGTCACTTTATTCCTCACAAAATATCAGTGAATTCAAATGAGATCACAGTAAATCAAAGTGTGAACTTAGCACAGATAACAATGACTGGCTGTTGTTTTTTCTTTTACCACGCAGCTCACAGTAACTAGAATTAGCTCTGGATCCCACAAGACTGAGTTAAATGAATTTGAGGTAAAATATCTTCCTTTTTGCATAGAGATGTCCATTTGATATTTTCTTGTCAGCTTTTACAGTTATGCTGCATCAGTTTTAAGTGATATGTGTATAATGTAATTTTAATTTAACAGTACATTGGCAGCAGAGGTTGCTGTACCAAGGCCATCAAACCCAAAAAGGGACATGAAAACCAATTTATTTATTTCATGATTCAGATAGAGCACGCAGATTGGTGGCTGCACATATATGCCTCATGTTATTGGCTCATGCATGTGCATTGCTGTTCTTTCAGCAAAGAATACCAAGAGTATGAAGCAAATTAAATAGAAGTAAACTGGAAAGTTTGTTGAAATTGTATCCTTTATTTGAATCATGAAATAAATTTTTAATTTCATGTCCCTTGAAGACTTATCTTGTAAAAATGATTG